>NC_040017.1:8184220-8431968 GCF_000972845.2 Larimichthys crocea
TAAAGTCATATGGCACCAGAACACAATGGCCAGACACATGGTCCATAACGTTCACCATAGGCTAGATTTGCACGAAAAGCGAAAACATACACGGGATGCCATATCAAACACAAGCCTTACATTGGGCAGTTTCCTGTGAGAATGTATGGCCTCACATCAATATGGAATAGTGGAGACACAGACAGTTTTCTGTCAAAACTTTACTAATTCTATGGTGTAATAAGGGTAAAGTTTTCTTTCTATGTGACTAGTTTGAAACATGACCAATACACCATCATTCATTTAGTCTTGTTCATAATTGCCGATGATCAAACAGAAGCCTTACATCTGGTAGTTTCCTGTGACAATGTATGGCCTCACATCAATATGGAATAGTGGAGACACAGACAGTTTTCTGTCAAAACTTTGCTAACTCTATGGTGTAAGAAGGGTAAAGTTTTCTTTCTATGTGACTAGTTTGAAACATGACCAATACACCATCATTCATTTAGTCTTGTTCATAATTGCCGATGATCAAACAGAAGCCTTACATCTGGTAGTTTCCTGTGACAATGTATTGCCTCACATCAATATATGGAATAGTGGAGACAGACTGTATACTGTCAAAACTTTACTAACTCTATGGTGTAAGAAGGGTAAAGTTTTCTTTCTATGGGACTAGTTTGAAACATGACCAATACACCATCATCATTTAGTCTTGTTCATAATGGTTGTTGCATCTATGATAGCCCTACAACTGTTGCTAGGCACACCAGACAGGCGATAGTAAAACAAGTTAGTCCATAGTTGCACCTATGACAACTCGACTCGACCACAATTTAGGCGCTTCCAGGCCTCGTTGGCGCAGTAGGCAGCGCGTCAGTCTCATAATCTAAGGTCGTGAGTTCGAGCCTCACACGGGGCAGGTGTTTTAAAGTCATATGGCACCAGAACACAATGGGCCAGACACATGGTCCATAACGTTCACAATAGGCTAGATTTGCACGAAAAGCGAAAACAACACGTGATGCCCATGATAAACACAAGCCTTACATTGGGCAGTTTCCTGTAGAATGATGGCCCACATCAATATGGAAAGTGGAGACACAGACAGTTTTCTGTCAAAACTTACTAATTCTATGGTGTAAATAAGGGTAAAGTTTTCTTTCTAGTGACTAGTTTGGAAACATGACCAATACACCATCATTCATTTAGTCTTGTTCATAATTGCCGATGATCAAACAGAAGCCTACATCTGGTAGTTTCCTGTGACAATGTATGGCCCACATCATAGGGAATAGTGGAGACACAGACAGTTTTCTGTCAAAACTTTGCTAACTCTATGGTGGGTAAGAAGGGTAAAGTTTCTTCTATGTGACAGAGTTTGAAACATGACAATACACCATCATTCATTTAGTCTTGTTCTAATTGGTTGTGCATCTATGATAGCCCTATAGCTGCTGTTAGGTACACCAGACAGGCAATTGTAGACAAGTTACTCCATGGTTTGCACCATGACAACTCGACTCGACCACAATTTAGGCGCTTCCAGGCCTCGTTGGCCAGTAGCAGCGCGTCAGTCTCATAATCGGAAGGTCGTGAGTTGAGCCCACACGGGGCAGGTGTTTAAAGTCATATGGCACCAGAACACAATGGGCCAGACACATGGTCCATAACGTTCACCATAGGCTAATTTGCACGAAAGCGAAAACATACACGCGATGCCCATGACAAACACAAGCCTTACATAGGCAGTTTCCTGTGAGAATTATGGCCTCACATCAATATGGAATAGTGGAGACACAGACAGTTTTCGGTCAAACTTGCTAACTCATAGTGTAAGAAGGGTAAAGTTTTCTTTCTATGTGACTAGTTTGAAACATGACCAATACACCATCATTCATTTAGTCTTGTTCATAATTGCCGATGATCAAACAGAAGCCTTACATCTGGTAGTTTCCTGTGACAATGTATGGCCTCACATCAATATGGAATAGTGGAGACACAGACAGTTTTCTGTCAAACTTGCTAACTCAGGTGTTAGAAGGGAAAGTTTTCTTTCTATGTGACTAGTTTGAAACTGACCAATACACATCATTCATTTAGTCTTGTTCATAATTGGTTGTGCATCTATGATAGCCCTATAGCTGCTGCTAGGCACACCAGACAGGCAATTGTAGACAAGTTACTCCATGGTTGCACCTATGACAACTCGACTCGACCACAATTTAGGCGCTTCCAGGCCTCGTTGGCGCAGTAGGCAGCGCGTCAGTCTCATAATCTGAAGGTCGTGAGTTCGAGCCTCACACGGGGCAGGTGTTTTAAAGTCATATGGCACCAGAACACAATGGGCCAGACACATGGTCCATAACGTTCACAATAGGCTAGATTTGCACGAAAAGCGAAAACATACACGCGATGCCCATGATCAAACACAAGCCTTACATTAGGCAGTTCCTGTGAGAATGTATGGCCTCAATCAATATGGAATAGTGGAGACACAGACAGTTTTCTGTCAAAACTTACTAATTCTATGGTGTAAGAAGGGTAAAGTTTTCTTTCTATGGGACTAGTTTGAACATGACCAATACACCATCATTCATTTAGTCTTGTTCATAATTGGTTGTGCATCTATGATAGCCCTATAGCTGCTGCTAGGCACACCAGACAGGCAATTGTAGACAAGTTACTCCATGGTTGCACCTATGACAACTCGACTCGACCACAATTTAGGCGCTTCCAGGCCTCGTTGGCGCAGTAGGCAGCGCGTCAGTCTCATAATCTGAAGGTCGTGAGTTCGAGCCTCACACGGGGCAGGTGTTTTAAAGTCAGATGGCACCAGAACACAATGGGCCAGACATATGGTCCATAACGTTCACAATAGGCTAGATTTGCACGAAAGCCAAACATACACGTGATGCCCAGATCAAACACAAGCCTTACATTGGGCATTTTCCTGAGAATGTATGGCCTCACATCAATATGGAATAGTGGAGACACAGACAGTTTTCTGTCAAAACTTTACTAATTCTATGGTGTAATAAGGGTAAAGTTTTCTTTCTATGTGACTAGTTTGAAACATGACCAATACACCATCATTCATTTAGTCTTGTTCATAATTGCCGATGATCAAACAGAAGCCTTACATCTGGTAGTTTCCTGTGACAATGTATTGCCTCACATCAATATATGGAATAGTGGAGACACAGACTGTATACTGTCAAAACTTTACTAACTCTATGGTGTAAGAAGGGTAAAGTTTTCTTTCTATGTGACTATTGTAACATGAGCAATACACAATCATTCATTCAGCTTGTTCATAACTGCCGATGATAAACAGAAGCCTTACATCTGGTAGTTTCCTGTGACAATGTAGGTGCTCACATCAATATGGAATAGTGGAGACACAGACAGTTTTCTGTCAAAACTTTACTAATCTATGGTGTAAGAAGGGTAAAGTTTTTCTTTCATGGGACTAGTTTGAAACATGACCAATACACCATCATTCATTTAGTCTTGTTCATAATTGGTTGTGCATCTATGATAGCCCTACAACTGTTGCTAGGCACACCAGACAGGCGATAGTAAAACAAGTTAGTCCATAGTTGCACCTATGACAACTCGACTCGACCACAATTTAGGCGCTTCCAGGCCTCGTTGGCGCAGTAGGCAGCGCGTCAGTCTCATAATCTGAAGGTCGTGAGTTCGAGCCTCACACGGGGCAGTGTTTTTAAAGTCAGATGGCACCAGAACACAATGGGCCAGACATATGGCCATAACGTTCACAATAGGTTAGATTTGCACGGAAAGCGAAAACATACACGGGAGCCCATGATCAAACACAAGCCTTACATTGGGCAGTTTCCTGTGAGAATGTATGGCCTCACATCAATATGGAATAGTGGAGACACAGACAGTTTTCTGTCAAAACTTTACTAATTCTATGGTGTAAGAAGGGTAAAGTTTTCTTTCTATGTGACTAGTTTGAAACATGACCAATACACCATCATTCATTTAGTCTTGTTCATAATTGGTTGTGCATCTATGATAGCCCTATAGCTGCTGCTAGGCACACCAGACAGGCAATTGTAGACAAGTTACTCCAGGTTGCACCTATGACAACTCGACTCGACCACAATTTAGGCGCTTCCAGGCCTCGTTGGCGCAGTAGGCAGCGCGTCAGTCTCATAATCTGAAGGTCGTGAGTTCGAGCCTCACACGGGGCAGGTGTTTTAAAGTCAGATGGCACCAGAACACAATGGGCCAGACACATGGTCCATAACGTTCACCATAGGCTAGATTTGCACGAAAAGCGAAAACATACACGTGATGCCCATGATCAAACACAAGCCTTACATTGGGCAGTTTCCTGTGAGAATGTATGGCCTCACATCAATATGGAATAGTGGAGACAGACAGTTTACTGTCAAAACTTTACTAACCTATGGTGTAAGAAGGGTAAAGTTTTCTTTCTAGTGTACTAGTTTGAAACATGACCAACACACCATCATTCATTTAGTCTTGTTTTCATAATTGCCGATGATCAAACAGAAGCCTTACATCTGGTAGTTTCCTGTGACAATGTATGGCCTCACATCAATATGGAATAGTGGAGACACAGACAGTTTTCTGTCAAAACTTTGCTAACTCTATGGTGTAAGAAGGGTAAAGTTTTCTTTCTATGTGACTAGTTTGAAACATGACCAATACACCATCATTCATTTAGTCTTGTTCATAATTGGTTGTGCATCTATGATAGCCCTACAACTGTTGCTAGGCACACCAGACAGGCGAAGAAAACAAGTTAGTCCATAGTTGCACCTATGACAACTCGACTCGACCACAATTTAGGCGCTTCCAGGCCTCGTTGGCGCAGTAGGCAGCGCGTCAGTCTCATAATCTGAAGGTCGTGAGTTGAGCCTCACACGGGGCAGGTGTTTTAAAGTCAGATGGCACCACAACACAAGATCCCCATACGTTCACCATAGGCTAGATTTGCATGAAAATCCAAAACGTACATGTGATGCCAATAATCATTGGTGGTACGTTGGTCATGCACCACGATTTGTTCAGTCTTGTTCATAATTTCTGATGACCAAACAGAAGCCTTACATCGGGCAGTTTCCTGTGATAATGTATCGTCTCACATCAATATATGGAATAGTGGAGATACAAACTGATACAAATCTTTACTGTGTTTAACTGTGTGGTGTAAGACTGTCAAATTTGTAAGTAGTTATCTGAAGGTTGCAAGTTCAATCCTCACATGGGGCACGTGTTTTAAAGTCAAATAACAACAAAACAATGGGCGAGACATAGAGCAGAAAAGGTGATTCAACTCAGTTGCCTGATGACATTGTTCCTTGTCAAAAACCACTGGAACAGCATAATGTAAATTCTATTTGGGGGTGGATTTTCTAATTAAAATAAGGAATGTTTGGCCTTGAGTTATTGTTTATTCATTAATAAATATTCACATGAGAAACATGCTGACGTCAAAAGTGTATAGATCTTCCCAAGGTTAACAAAGCCAGTAAGGCTTTCTATAATGCCTGTTTGTATTTAGTATGCTGTATGACTGACAAAGTTGGGTGCAGGAGCAGAAAGTAAAAGAAACAATGTGCTCGTTTCTAGATCAGTGAGGTAGACATAGGCAAAACATTTGGCCAATCCATAATTTATGGTGTTTACTGATGTTGTTTTGTCATGGTACTACTTTTGTACAAATTTTTATCAGGCCAGTACATTTGAAGATTTTTGTTTTATTTTGCAAGCCAAATTGTCAGGAAAATTACTTTTGGCATGAGTAATTAGCTGGATCATGAAATAATTCTACACAGTTGACACAACCAAAACCTGCTATAAAAATCTCCACACACACGTTACTCAACACACACAACAGAAAATTGACTTTATACACATATACATATTAGTTTCCCCTGACACCAATTAGCAGTGTCCCAGATAGTGCAGTCAGAAGCCAACATACAATTAGGATTATCTGGATTGGATGAATGGGCTCATTAAGCACAATGAACTAACTGCTCTCTAACAGCATCATAACTGTGTGTGTGTGTCTGTGTGAGGAGCAAGTGCATGGATTTATGTGTGTTTGTGTCAGAGAGAGAGAGAGAGAGAGAGAGAGATCTGTGTGTGTTTGTGTATGACATTTATTTAAGGATAAAGTGATAAAGGCTAATAAAGACAATGGATGGAGAGGACTACGATGAGAAAAAAAAAATCACACCATTGATGATTGAAGTTTTGCTCAGAATTCAGAAAAAGCACCTTTGTCTAAGAATATTTTGCTAGAGCGGTGTGAATGAAGAAGGTGCTTGTGAAAAACAAAGCATCTTTCTATACCAAGACAGATAAAGGAAAATCTAGTCATGCATGTTGTTTACAGCTCATTATTCAGAGTAATCACAATTTAATTCAGAAGGGCAAATACTTACTGAACCTTTATCCGAACAAACACAAATCGTGTTGTTCACATTTTTCAGTAGCTCGTCATACTTGTTTTGCTTTGTACAAAAGCTTCTGTTTACCATTTCAGCCAATGCATTTGTTTGTTTCTGTACCTTCAGCATCTGCAATACTCTTTAAAGATATGCATAAGAAGTCCATCCATCCTGTGGCAGCAGGTTAAGCAGGACATTCTAGATGTCCCTCTTCCCAGAAATGTTTTCCAGCTTCTCCTGGGGGATCCAGATAGCTTTCCAGACCAGATGGGCTATGTAAGCCCTCCAGCAAGTTCTAGGTTTGCCCCCGGGTCTCCTGACAGTCTGATGAGCCCAGAAAAACTCCAAAGGAAGGTGTTCAGGTGGCATCCTAATCTGATGCCTGAACGACCTCAGCTGGCCACAACATGAAAGCTGCCTGCAGATTTCCGAGCTCCTGACCCCACCTCTAAACTCATTTCGGCTGCTTGTATCCACAATATCATTGTTCCGGTCACTACCCAAAGCTCATGGCCATAGGCAAGAACTGAAATAAAGATTGACTGATAAAGTGAAGCACCTATCTGCATTTTGATCTTACACTCCATTTTACCATCTTTATGAATAAGATCCCAAGATATTTAAACTCCTCCACTTGGAGCAGCAACTAACTCCAAACCTAGAGGATTCCACTGTTTTCTGGCAAAAACCTTGGCCTCAGACTTGGAGGTGCTGGCTCTCATCCTAGCCACTTCACATTTGGCTGGAAACCAATCTTCAGACTCTGCCTCAACCACAGAGGATTTTTAGCTAGCTTAAGAACTCCTCAAAGTGCTCTTTCCAAAGCTCAACAATATCCCCTCACCAGCTGAACACAGCCTGAGCTAAGCCCTGCTTTGCCTTCCTTAGTCATTGTACGGTTTACCTGACTAACAGAAAGTCTTTCTTCATGGCCTCCCTGAACTTCTCCCATACCCAGGTTTTTGCCTCAGTTACAGGCCCCTGGTACTTGTCTGCTCCTTCAAGAGACCCCTGGGCTAACACTAAACACAACACTGAAAGGTCCCCTTCTTCAGCTTAACAGCCTCCTTCATGGCTGGTGTCCATCAGCTGGTTCTTAGGTTGCCACAACAACAAGCACAATGACCTTCTGACTGCAGCCCCTAGCAGCCACAACCAGACTGCTCTTCTCTTCACCTGAGTGTCAAAGACATTTGGCCTCAAATCTGATGATGTGACCACAAAAGTGTTCTGGTACCGACTTCACTTATGGATGCCTTCACTGACCCTTATGAATTAGCCCAGAGGGAGCTGTAGCACCTTGCACAGGAAAAATGAAACATCAAGTCTCTAGTGGCCAGGCCTTGACTTATCGGGCTCGGCGGGGCAAAGGGTGAGGATGCAGAAACCTGGAGGGGGTGAATCGGAGGAATGGTCTCGAGTGGTTTGTTATGGACTTTGGTGCTAGTCATGGATTTGCCATAACAAACACTATGTTTAAGCATAAATAGTGATATGTGCTTATTAATCAATGTGATACTTGTCTTGGTCTGTTCAAGTGGGATCAAATAAGGAAGAGAAATTAAGACTAGACTCAATTCCAAAGCATAAGCATGACTATATTGTGAATGTGATTTGTTTTTGTTGTTTTACAATGGGAAATTGTGAATGTTTTTTAAGCATATTCTGGTCCATTAAATTTGAGCAACACTAAGCTAAATTCCAGCCCTTTGATTTCAATAATAAAAAAATAGGAAACTCTAACACTTACCCAGGGCCTGCGTTGCAAATGCTGCCATGGCACTCTGCAGTCTGTCTGGTCGGACCGCCTGAACCAATAACAGCTAGGGAGTGCAAAGAGAAAAAGATAAACTGAGAAAGATCAGGTGTCCATTTAAACACAAGGTCAATACCAGTCATATCATCATACTGAGAACACAATACACAAAGTAAATGAGTAAGTCCATTAGTTTGACAATGAAGTGGGCATACTTGACTTTAGTGATAAGTGACTTCTGTCTTGCTCATGATTTGAAATGAGATTATCTAAATCTTCATTCTCAAACTACAAACTACTTGCAAAGAAGCTTTCACAACTGTTTTAAGTGTGTGTAGACTTTTGACATACTCTGTAAATAACAACAAGCTGTTCCATCTGGTTGATGAAATGACTGGTTTTTGATTGAAAGCTGACCTGCTGAAAGGGAGAAATCTTCTTGGCAAAGGAGGATGGGATTTCCTGTTCACACTGTGAGCTCTGCGAGAAGGACAGCCAAAGGTCTGAGTCACTCAAACACAGGGACTGGTAGAGGGCTGGGAATGTTGCCTGTACAAAAGGGATGGTAAAAGTTAAAACGTCAAAATACAGATCAAGAAATAGATCAAATATTAAGCTCAGTAAGAAATGATTTTCTGACATTCTTTTTTTGTGTCTACTAGTTTAAGAAAATATCGCAATGCCAAAAATGTTTTCATAATTAAGCATTAACATTGCACTTTTGTCACACATTGCATACACATAAAATGTGGTAATAATGTACGTATTTGGTGTTAAGTGTATATGTGTGTGTGTCACTGTGTATATCATTGCGTTTACTTTAAAAATGGCCAATGCCCCATGCCTCTCCTGATCAATCCATGAAGGGAACTCCTGCAGAGAGAGAAGAGGTGTAACAGACAAAAATAATATGTTGAGTTTTATTACTGTTAGAAAAAAAAATTGCACTCTTACCTCTTTCTTAAACATTTCTCCCACGACGGATCCAGTGAAGACATCCCATTCCTACAGTAACAAGTAGTGTTAACATTTGACAGGTCCACAGCTAAAAACTTTTTACTTAATTTGCCACTGAATTCAGTGCTGAGGAAACCCTAAAAATGCAGATACTAAATTTACAAAGATACTCACACTCTCCTGGAAGAGTTCAGGGTACATGCCTTTCACAAAGTGCATAGCAAACATCAACTGGTCAGCCTGAAACAAAGAGAAGGAAGGAAAGAGAAATTTATGCACATATGAGAATGTTATTTTTCCCTTCTCATCTATAAATAAAGGAAATAATAATAGACCATGAAATGCTAACATCTCTACTAGACTGAATGGGTAAACACTCTGATATTCCCATTGTATAATATGCAGCTCATCCTGGCAAACCAAAGGGTTTGGAAAGGGTTGCTACACAGTGACAAACAACCCAGGGACTTCAAGGTCTACACTAGTTGTTGAATCATCCTCACACACGCTCTCTCCCTGTGCCTCCCTGCCCCTTTCCTTCTTGTGAAATAGCAGAGTTTGAGAGAAACAACAGACAAACTGATAACAGTCAGTAATCAAGATGCTTATCCCGCTCCCACCCACGGAGAGAAAGAGAAAGACAGTGACCAAGAGAATTCAGTGGATACAGTGAATATGAAAGAATGCAGAAATCCAATAAATACACATTTACATACACACAATCAGCGATGCAAACACATTCACGCACATACACACCAGATGGATGATGCTTTTTTTCTTCCCAACCATCCTCTTATGCCACATTTTTATTTTCTGATTACCAATCTACGTTGTAAATTATTAAAGACATATAAGAGACAGAAAGGACAATAGAAAACGAATTACTGGCCAACTTCATGTAAAAACCCCTTTTTCCAAAATTGAGGATGTTTTTGTAATTTTGTCATCTCCAGCATTCCTAATGTTATACTTCAAATTGTGCATACAATGTTTAAAGAAACATGGCTATTATACTTTTTCTTACATACTTAACCTATAAAATTAACTTCTGAAAGTTCCAAAAGCATTATATTAAAGCCTTTTTACACCATACTATTACAATATTATATTATATTATATTATTATTATTTTTGCTCCAAATCACAATAGCAAAATACTAATTCACCAAATTTAATAATAGATAGTGTGCCTAATTCACATTGAGCTGCTACACTGCTTCTGTGCTGGTCATGTGTATTTATTTAAATTGTATTTTATGCACTTAACTGGCTGGCAAGGAGAATCAATTTAGAAGTAGCATGCTGTTCAATAATACTTCTCAATGGTGTGTGTGAAAAGTGGCAATAGGTCAAATGACTGTGTTAATCTAATCAGTTTGGCTATTCACAGAAGCTGCTATCACTGGTACCAGATGTAGGCACTGCTGCTGAAAAATCAGGTACATAAGGGAGATGGTAGTCTATCCGAGAAAACCTCTTTTGCAGCCACAGTAGCTATAATCATTCAGATGTGTTTATTGAATGCTTGCTGAATTACAGCATCACTGGATGAGACTAAACCCCATTGGAGTACTTTTGTCTTTTAATCCACCCATCTTAAACTCTATACTACTAGCAAGAATACTAGTATAGTGCTATGGTGCAACTAACCAATGCAAGCCAATCTTATGCCTCTATGTTTAACCTAAAGTTTTAAAACATAGGACCAAACCATGTGGGACCTATATACACAAAACCACATGACCCACAATATTCCTGCGTCAAGCTGTTTATATGAGAAGCATTAAGGTGAAGCATTCAGGTTAAGGTGAATAACTGAGAGACTAAGAGAATTGTTTAACAAAATTAAAGTTGTTTCTAATAAGGTAATGCTAATTATATTCCATCAGTCAGTGGTAGGCATCTGGGCACATGCAAGAACTGAGTTGAAAAATTTTTTTGTTTATAACTAAATGAAAAGGAAACTTTTTACCAGTTTAAAACAGTTAGACAAGCTCATACTCCTCCAATATATATATATATATAAAATAAAGCAAGCTAAATAAACAAGCAATGTCTAAGTAGTTCTACAATTTACACATCAAAATTTTCACAGCACATCTCTACCTGTCACCTAATGTTATATTCCGTACCATAACCAACAGCTGTAGAACCAGCTTGAGCTGCGGTGAGGCTAACCTTCAGGCTACATTTAGACTTGAGCTCATCACTACCATGCCCTCTTTCTGACCCTCTCCACAGTCCGTCTCTTGATCTGATGTCTAGATGATTTACACCAAGCTGCCAAGTTCAACTCCATCTATCAAAGTGACAGCGTGCACAGTTCACCCGAGAGAGCCGAGCATCCATGATATGACTGATCAAAAAAAGAATGGCACAATGTCCTGTTTTTCATGTCTGTGTGTGTGTATATGTATGTGTCAGAAAGAAATGAAGCAAACAGAGTGCAATGAGGATAAAAGTCTGCGAGTGTTTGCGTGAACTGCTGCCATACTGACATTCTGACAGGACAGGAACCTCAGTAGACAGTACAACCTGGAATATGTCACATTTGAGCACATCACTGCAACTCAAAGTACTGCATGTACAGAGAGGAGCTTCAGCTCTCTCTCTCACACACACACACACACACACACACACACACACACACACACACACACACACACACACACACACACCACAGTTGACCTCCTGAATGCTTATACCTGCCACCCCACAAACAGGCATACACAAAGACCTAACCTAACAAATGTTTACACATAGACATCCATCTACAATAAACACACAAAGATACAAACCTTTACAACTTTACCTCTCTAAAATATAATCTCCTCAGAGTACAACCCTCCAGTGCACACCAATGTGTTGAAAAGAAAAACTTTCATAGTTCCTGTCACATGTTCTCCATGGACAAACATTTCTGAAAACATGGAGATTTGCTCAGGTGCTGTGCATGGAAGTGACAAAGTGCACGTAATGCTGCATTTGAGGTACTTGTATTTTGTCACAGTAAGTTACAACTCTAGGTCACTGCGGGGGTAAAAAATATCTACACTTGTCTGATTATGTTCATATTGTTCTTTTTATTCAACAAAGTTTTTATTTAAACTTGATATTGGTCGACAAAGTAACAAATATACAGTATCCATTAAGTGTGACCAAATCAGCCCTAAAATGATGAATGAAATAGAATATTCCTCAGAAAACCCAATATCTGTAATATATATTACACACCTGCAAACATATGACAAATTTCAGATTTAAATATACTACTTATCAATTAAGAAAATATGATGAAGTTTCAAATAATATTATATGTCCAAATCCAGACAGTATTGCTTGAATATGATATATTTTATCACAGCTTTGATGTGTCTAGCCATACTCAATCAATATCTTATTAAGCAGATTCAGTTGTGTGTGGTGGAATTGATCAAAAATACAGAGTGCCTACCACTGGCTGGTTTGTTAAGCTTTCTTCCGAAGATGCATATATCATGATGTTTTTTTACTCTTGACTCTGTTCTCCTGTTAAATTATACTCTTCTCCCATTATCACTTACTATCCGCCCTTTATCTTTTCATTAGACCCCCTCTCTCCCCCTGGAAGTTATCTGTTTTGCAGCACAGATGTTGACAGGAGTGCTGATAATGTAGTCCAATGTTTCCTCTCTACTAATGACTGGGCTGGTACTGTCTAAAAGCATGTGTGTATTGGGTTGATAGCCTATAGACATGATCAGCAGTTAACAGCCACACTGACTCTACCATGACCATACAGGCAGCACACACACACACAGACACACACACACACACACACACACACACACACAGAAGACAGAGAAATTACATTTACCATTTACTACCCAATTGTTCTGTTGGTCAATATTTGACACAATTACTGTGCTAGCATGACTGTAGAAGTATGTAAATGTGGTGTGTTTATCTGATTGTGCATCTGGTCTAAGCAATCAATAAGAATGCAATTATACTAGTCCTCCATGTTATAAAGATGCACGTGCATCTGCTAGAGACAAACCAACCTTGTTACTGGTAAAAAAATGTAGCCTAAAGCTTTAAGCCTGCCATCTTAACTTGCATTATTATTGTAAATTACAGTAGTGAGGGAGATAGGGTAGGCATACTAAAACAGGAGCATGCAGAAGAAACCAACATGCCTTTATAATACATGTACTTCCTGTTAAATGGAATTTAATATTTGTTCAGAGTTAACCGAATTTAAGTTAAGAACATATTCCTTTTAGGCTTTGCTATACTAAATTGACTGTTGACTTTATTTGCAGAGTCAGCCTATATTTTATTTAGTTATCAGTCAACTCAGTCATAACAACATTAGGCAGCTTGCCAAAAAAAATTCTCTGTAGCTGAAAAAAATGGTGAGTGACGTGTTTATGGCAGATTGCCGTTTTCAGGTCAATATCCTATCATTTGAATCAATTTAACAAAGAGCAGCAAGGCCAAAATACAGGTGTTGGGTTTACTTCAAAACAGGCTGATCCTCTTTTCCATCTTTTGCAATGCAAACCTGCTGTAACTATCCACGTATCACGATACAAATCACTGTAGCAATGACAGGAAATTTTAGAAGTGCTGAAACCATTTCTGTGTGTATTACCTTGAAAAGCGACCGGCAGACATATTCGTACACCATATTCTTCAAGCTGGCTTCCAAAGCAGCAATTCTGGCTTCTGTATTCTCTGCTTCCTAAAATGCACACACATACATACACACAAGCACACAATGAGAGAAGAAAAGGGACAAAAGGAAAAGGAGCAGTTAAACTGGTGAGAAGTATGAAGGATATGCTGCCACTAAAGAGATTTAAAGATTTCTCAGCCTTCATTAATATGATAGTACAGGACATGTGTCTTTGTTATGTGCTTTTATGTGCTTCAGTGATTAAAGGAGTCAGCAGTAACATTTTTATTCCAAAGTGTTCTCTCTTTTGTCACATCAAACCTGAATGTTTTAGGGTCGGCCAACAGCCACATAGAGAAAGACACACACACTTGACCTGTATTTTTGTTCTTTTATTTCAAAAGCCTTCATTCCTTTTCTCGCTGACATACAAATTATCACAGAGAGATAAAAACTAAAGTTTGTGTCTGATCTCTTGGGCGGGATAGAAGTAAAACTTTAGGGAAAGAAACATCCCTTTAATTTTGTTTCTGACGCAACTAACTGAGGTGTGTTTTATGATGAGTTAACGAGGCAATTATGCTAATCCCAGTTCATTAAAAGAGAGAAACTTGAATTTAGAAGGCATACAGTTGCATTTTTCTGTTGAATAAGAGGGAAAAAATATCAGATGTCAGGAAAGTTTTCAAATTTCAAACCTGGATTGAAACTAATTCCAAATACCTTTTAGGTGTTTACTATTATGTGCATAAAACCTCAAATTACACAGCTAAAAGAAGGCTGTGAATTTGGGTTTGCAGATTCTCTTCCAAATCTCAGGAAGAATCTACAATCATTCGATACGACAAATAAACAAATGATATAAAGGGAGCGAGAGTCCATGAAGTATTTAGACCGCACTCACTGAACACACACCAGCTGACCAGCTGCTGCCTGGTGACTTTTTTGGATGACGGCACTGGCTCTAACAACCCACACAGGATTTTGGGAATTAGTGCTCAATCTCTCAACCCAATGTCTGTATGTGTGTGTGTGTACTCTGGTTATCAGACAGTGTTTGGTCCTCAGATGGAGAACAGCAGTTTTATAGGCAGTCCACGATGCTCCCTAGCTGCACAGGTCAGAGTGAGATCAATTTGCTAAAGAAAACAATGAGCTAAAATAAAATCAAGCTGACCTGAACTTAAATAAGATCATATAAAATATTCCAAATAATGGAAGCAGAATTAAGTTTGGCTTACCAAAGCAGCACTGAAAAGAATTTCAGCAAACAGCAAAGAAATACCATATTTCTATTGCAATGTGAATACCATATTTCTATTGCAATGTGCCCATGACAATGCAATGTTTTTTTTTCATTTATATTTGTACAATAAGAAATGTTACAAAATCTCCTACATGCACAACTGATACCAACAACATTGTGGACTAATAAAACTGTATGACTTTATGTCTGTAACTTTTTACATTTTCATTAACTATTTGTGTGAAGATGCAACAACAAAAGGATGAAGATTAAGTTCTTATTTGCGCCGTAAAAGTAACCCCATCATGATGGATGCATTTTGTTTGTGTCCAGCCAATCTCAAAAAAAGCAGTAAGTAGTTTGTTTGTTTTTTCTTTCAGATTTGATTTCCACACAGACCAACCCAAAGCAGACTCTTTAAAGGAATAGTTTGATATTTTGGAAAATATGTTTGGATGTAAATTGTGGGACATGTTGGACAATTTCTTGCCCCTGAGCAGTTGCCAGGCAACCAGTGGAGACTCTAGGAAGTTACTGTGCCTGGCAAAGAAACTGTCTGGCACAGAAATCCCTGTAAAATGGTGAACTGTCATTTTTACACTTTGGTTTCTGTACAGATTAAACAAGATATAACTAGTTAGGCAGAGTTTAGAGTTGCTGTTAGGGTGTTTTTTTTATCTTAAGAGTCCAACTGAACCACAGTTTACACTTAAAGCAGCCAACTGTAATATATGTACAGTAAAAATGTGCTTTTGAGTGAATGAAATAGTATTTTTGTTTATCATTGGAATTATTTATATATCTATCTAGTAGCATTGAGGTGTTTTATTGATGTTGGTTTAAGGCCATATTATTTGGAACAGTTTTGTGAAAGTAACAGACTGACTGGTGGCTGAAGATGTAAGTACTATAAGCCTTGTGAAGCATCCAGTCACCTTCTTAGCTTGAAGAGCCCTTTGGAAGAGGCGAAGAAAAGAAGCTAGACTGAAGCGATACATGTTGTTGATCTTCGACAGGTCGGTGATGACAAAATACATCTTGCTGGCGCTCTCTGCAAGAGGCAGGTAGGCATCCCGCTCCTTGGGGAAAAAAAGGAGAAAGAGAATTAGGGAGGGAAAAAAAACAAGAAGCAGCAGAAACCACAAATGTTTTAGAGTTACAGAAATTTTATGCAGGGAAATGGTTTTACATGGATATGGATAAGTAGAAAAGTAGAATAGAAAACCCTTATTGTAATCAAAATGGAAGAATGCATAGTATGAGCTGTAATAAATGGGAAATACACACAAAAAAGGAGGAGAGACAAAAACAGTTCTGGTGTAACACTGCACCCTATAGGATGATGAGGTAATACATGTACAATAGCTCACTGCTTGTGCATTTGAGTAATCTGATGTTTGTGCAGTGAGTGTCTGTTTATCTGTAGATCAAATGGGTTGAAATATTTGTGCCCTCACACTAGATAACATTGCAGAGATGTAATAGCCTACACAAAAAACAATGTTAACAAAAGTAATGAATACAAAATGATTCAGTTACAGAAATGACATAGAACTACAACAGCAGAGTCATTTTACATTTGCAGATTGGACATGAATGTAATTTTCCATTCAACACATTCTGTCTGACTTGGTTATTGATCCTTTATCATATACCTCTCTGTTGTGTATGCTCACTCTCTGACTCTGTCTCTCTCCTATCAGTGAGTTAAAGAACATTGCAGTCATCGTGACGGAAAATACCAAACTAAACCAGCTACTGATGATGGCTGCATGATGGCTGCATTTCAGAGAAATACTACTAGGACATAGCTTGAATATATAGAAAAAATGTCAAAAATGTTGGTTAAAAATATTTTTTATATATTTAGTTGACAATACATTTCTTTTCGGATTTTGTGTGTGTGCCTGAAATACAGTACCTGGTCCAGGGATGCCTGCAGCCTGTGTGATTCCAGGAGTGACTCCTGGATCAGGGCGCTGCTGGCCTTGGTCTGGTTTAGACTGTCTATCAGCTCTCTGTTCTCCAGAATATTACCCTGAGCTGTAGCCAAGGTCTGGCAGAGGAAAAAGACAAACAGATGAACAGACAGGTAGGAGGGGGTGTACGTAAGACGTAAGAGAGAGTATGATGTAATGTATCTGTCAATTTACTGAAATCTGTGACCTAATAAAAGTTGCAGGAGCAAGAGCTGTCATTTCAGAATAGCATGATATGAGGATGTTTTAAATTCATGTATTTATTTTTAAGCTTTCATTGAGTGCCATGACTTGCCCACGTCATCTTGTGGAATCTGTCCTCTGAAACGAAACTGATAGAATTTATTCAAATAAATTCAAATAAAATAGATGAGAAAGCATCACAGCATGGAAATGTCAAGTCGAATATGCTCCTACAATTCTAGAATAATTACATGTCTAGTAGCTCTGAAGCACTGACATCCTGCTCTTGGTACTGTACTATCTGTACTATCTGTACTGTGTGTGTGTGTGTGCATATATATATATGTGTGTGTGTGTTTGTGTGTGTGTGTGTGTGTGAGTGACTGTACTTTTATAAACATAAAATTTCATAGCACACATCCTCTACACCATCCTATTCCAAGACATGGAGCTATGTGTGATTGCTGTTCATTGACTACAGTTCAACATTTAACACCATAGTCTCCTCCAGGACCCACGATTAAACACACTTCACTATGCATGTGAACCCTTGACTTCCTGATGGGCAAACCCCAGGTGGTGAGGGTGGGCAGACAGACCTCATCCACCCTCATCCTTAACATCGGAGCACCCTAGAGCTGTGTTTGGAGTCCCCTGCTGTTCTCCTTGCACACACATTACTGTTTTCTGCCATTACTGCCATTTTTTTCTCCAACCCTATCATCATGTTTTCTGACGACACAGCTGTGCCTGAACACTGAAAACAATGAAAAGGCCTGTCTCAAGGAAGCAGAGAACCTGACTGACCACACAACAACCTCCTACTGAATGTCAGCAAGACTAAGAAGATGATAGCGGACTTGCCCCCTCAATATCAACTGGTCCTTTCGGGCCTGACCTGGAAGCTGCATAGTGACTCTGTAGTGGGAAAGGTGAGGCAAGGTGAGATTGTTTCACCTCAGATGCTGGAGGAAATTCCAGGTATCATCTCAAACACTGAGGAATTCCTACTCCTGCATCAATATCACTGTCCAAACAGGACATTATAAGGCCTTGCGTTTATACAGTTTTAAATTCCCCAAAAAATTACCCTGAACTAAAAAATACACTTAATACATTAAAGCCAGCTAAAGTAGGCCACTGGGATAAGCACTCCACCATCAACCACAGAGACATGGGTTCAAAACCGAGCAGTGGTACTTCCAGCTTGGCTGAGTGCTCCGTCAAACACATCTGGCAATGCTCATGGGAGGGAACACAGTGACAGATTACATCCTTGTTGCAGCACTTGCAGCTCCTCCTGCTTTTTTTGTAAATGCTGTCTCATTCTATCTACTACAGCCTCCCCAGACCAACAGTGGGAGTTAGCAACAACAAGGTCTGCAGTGCAGGGGGACTGAGCATTCTAAATAGGGAGAAAGGGGAGTTGCTTACTGATTTTCTCAATATTGTCTCACAGTTATGTATTGATTAAAGGTGCATTTTGATCACTGGGGTATATGATTGTGCTTGTTTTACTGTGTATATTGTATATCTGCAACTGTACCTCTAGCAGTGACTCCTCCAACAGTGCCAGCTGTATCTTCTTGTCTTCCTCTTGTTGTAGTAGTCTTGTCTTTTCAGTCTCTAACTCTGGCTTCTCTTGCTGGATGGTCAAGGCCAGCAGCTAACAAAGGCACACACACACAAATAAATTGGCAAGTAGACATACAGTATGACTACAGCACACAGTACATACTCTCTAAAACCTTTTATTAACGTTTTATTCCATTATAAAAACATTTCTTCCACGTGGATTTTGGAAGTACTAAGAAGTGTCTAAATGACTAATTAAATTGAGAAACAAAAAATCTACAGAATATGTGAAGCTATGGTCACAATATGAGACCAAACTAACCCAAACCTTTAGTACATTGTTTTATTTCATTGTATTTTTTCATTCTACAAAACACCACCATAGCCTATGGCCTCACATGGCATCGAGTTTAATCAACACTGCTACACCAAAGTATCAACAAAAATGAACCTTGATTCACAATGGTTCAGTTGACTCTTGAGCTATTATAGAAGACTCAGTATGTGTTTGAGTGTGGATTACATGGGTTACCTGTCCACGCAGGCCTGCCCTGGTAGTAGTGAAGTTGATCTCTGTAACCACGGAAACGGCATCAGGGGGGATGAAGGGGTTAGGATTCCGTGTTGCCATGAAGAGACGGAAGTCCTCGTTGTAATCAATAACCTTGTCTCCTATCTGAACCACATATCTCGGACCTGTGTGTGTGTGTGTGTGTGTGTGTGTGTGTGTGTGTGTGTGTGTGTGTGTGTGTGTCAAAGTTGGACAGAAAGAAAGATTCTCTATTAACAACATGTACTGTATCACACAGGCAACTATAACCCTTTTCAACCTTTTACTTTCTCCTCTACTCTCTGTCTTCCAGATGTCTGCAATGCAGTACTGCTATGCCTTTGTCTCGCCTTTTTTTCCCCATCTTGTTCAACATCACTTTTAAGTGGATAACTTGCCCTTTCTCACACTTTCTCTGCCCCCCACTCTTTCCAATTCAGCTTCAAATAGACAACCACCTCTCCCTAGATGATTCATAGCCCTATTTTCACAGGTATGTTTCAAACTTCTGTTTACAAATACCTACATGATTGAAGTAGCTGTTTGCAACTATGATTGGTATGTAATTATCTAAGCTAAACTAAAATATCACAGGTGAAATCAGAAAGGCGGATTCAAAGAGCCACGCATGAACATTATATATATTTTTGTGGATCTAAACCATCTAAACCAACCACTTATCCATAAAACAGAAAACACAAAGCTGTACTAGCAGATCTGCATGCTGATGATATATTGAAAACACTGCAATAACCACAAAGTATTTCAGCCGTCTGAAAGTCTTCAGTGGCTCAAACAACCACTCGTTTTGAAGACTTTAGATTAGCAAGGTCATATTTCATGTAATTATCATCACATCTTAAAATGATAATGGAAAAAGTGTTTGATGTTTCACAAAAGCACTTTCAACTTTGTCCAGCACATTGATAACACACATTTTCAAATAATACGTGTGGAGAGTTATGCGTTTTAAATAATGGAATTAGTTATGTTTGCTGTATGCATGTACTGTACGGTGTGTGTGCATGTGTGCATGTGCAAACAACTGAATTTGATAGCACCAGTGTAAATAATGTATTTATGTATTTATCTACTAAAATATAATTTCCCAGCTTGGGATAAATAAAGTATATCTATCTAAAAAAGTGTCTTATTTGCTCTGTATTCTTGCTGGTTTGTTTCTACAAGCTAATTCGTTCTAGAGGCGAGATGAGCAAGGACTGAGTAATTCAGAAAAACTCAATAAATGAGCTCCTACTGAGGAACTACTGCTCTGTCTCTGAAGGGTCTTTCTGAGCTTGTACGCAAAATAGAGACTGACACACGAAGAAACAATTATTATGCACCAAGGGGTGATATTAAATGACAGAACTGATAGTGTGACAAATTTGATTTCTTCTTTAAGTGTCTGTATTTATTTACCCTCTTCTTTGTTCATGTTTTTTTGTTCCTGAGTCATCCGTGATGCTTCTTCCCAGTACACTCATTGCCACTTTAAAAATTCTCCTCATGGGTGTCTTGGTTCAATGCACAGTTAGTCATTTGCCTCTCTGTTTCTATAGCACCCATGGCACCAGCCTTGCCCAAATATGGAGTCATGGCTAATTCTTTTTGGAGAAAATAAGTGAGGTTTGATCGTCATTGTCTGTTTTTATGGCAGGCTGTTCAAACTGCTCCACTTTCTGCCAGTGAGAGATCTCTATATCAACAGCAAACTAGTGGACTGAAAACGTCAGTATATTAACCCCTGACATTATGACACACCGAAGGAGATGTAGATTGCAGTAAAACTGTGCAATTAGAGTCAACTGACTTTTACTCATGGCTGCATTTTGTGTTATTCATTAAGAACATGATTATTATATACATGTTCAGGTAACATACTCAAAATGAATTGCATTTTCACGGTGTAGAAAAGAACCCATAAGATAGAGGTGAATAGTCAGCCCTTTAGTCAGCAACCAGTATTTTGGGAGTTTCATTACCCCGTGAATTCCACTCATAAAGGTTGAGCTGCAGAATCAATTATTTTTCCCACAGGCTGTTTGTTTAGAAATGGTGTGTGTGTACCCTGTGCTATGAGGTCCCTCCTCAGCAGTGGGTAGAGCACAGGTTCAACTCCATCCATCTCTTGGATGATAAGTGTTTTTCCGAATCTGACCGCCAGCTCCAGGGATGTCATGAAGTTATTATCCTATAGAGAAGGGGAACACAAACAGACATACCATTGTAAGAATACCTTGAATTCCAGTATTAGTTGGTGATACAACATATCATATTAGCATATATTGTTACTATCCCTATCCCTAACAATTAGAAAATAATGAATCAGTTACTATTTCAATTAAGAATTGTTCTTCTATTTTTTTTAAAGCTGCCTTATAACAGCTTTCTACATTTTTCCCCACTCATAATGACTAATTGGAAACTTGGGCACACACCATAGGTCCTGTGGCTTAAACTGACATGGCTGTGTGGCAGTCATGTCAGGTTCAGGTCAGCTGAGTAATGCCCAAATGACCAAAAGCCGAACTCACAACGAGAACACTATGAGAAAGATTTAAGTTGCCTGGTGAACAGTGAATACTGCTATGATTATAGCGCCTTTATTAAGTAGTAGACACAGAAGACAAAGGACATGTTCATTCTTCATTAGAGCACCATGCCGCAAAATCTAAATTACTTTTTTAAAAGTATAATAAATAATGACGCTAATTTTGCAGTTACTATCTAGTAATTAGTATGTAATGAGTAATACAGTCCAACATTGATTCATGTAGTCATATCATTTATTCAACAAGTGGGCAGATTGAGGAGAAAGGTAAAGGTGGCTTAATTATACGCTCTGTCAAATAAGGGTGGCAACTTAATGATAAGGGTATACTAATGGATTTAAAAAAGACTCATCAGACAAGGTGAAAAAGATCAATCCGGATCATCCAAGAAACACTTCAAAGAAATATTCACCAGCAAGTGCAGGCTCCGGCAGACATAAAGGTTACCTCCCTCATAGGATAGGTTTATGGTTGACTGATTTGAATAAAACTCCATCACATCAATGCAATTCCAATATAATAGTAAATGACCTCTATTATGTATTATTTAACTTTGCGTGTGTGTTTGTGTATTTACCTGTTGGTTAATAACCTCTAGTCTGTGCTCTTTGAGATGTGTGCGTAGCCACTCTGTAGCTCGGGATGATGGGTCAATCAGGAATGGACAGGCAACACTCTGAGTATAGAAGAATGATAAAGAACTATATTTCAGGTTATACTCTCTTGCGATAGTTTTAATCAGAAAAGAGGATCCATTACTGAGGAACAGGAGATGTGTGTGAATGTGGATCAGCCCTGTCACAATGCTGTCATGCTTATCGACCAGCATCACTCCTATGCCAGGCAAAGGAATGAAGTCCACCACCCTCCTTTCATCCTGTGCTCTTCCATTTCATGGTCTCCTGCTCAAAGATTTTCTTCCTGAAACCATCTCAAACCTGTTTGTCTGTTTATGTCTCCCAGTCTTATATATTTTATATACAGTATATTACATACATCCCATTTGTCTATTAGTGAGCAACTAAATCAATAAATATATTTCCTACTTTTACTGAGGTGATCAGTCAATATGCTGCAATTTCCAATCCACCCATACACATAAACACACTTGTAAGGGACGGACACACAGACACAGACAGAAAGAGAAACAGAGAGCGCTACATTAAACTACAAGGGTGAATTGTGGAACAACTTCTTACCCGTAACTTGAGTGCATTGATCTGAAGGCAGCAATGGTAAAAACAACAAACAAACACAACGCAGACAAATGGAGGACAGATGAATGGAAACAGGTGTAGAATTCTCGATAGGACTATAAATATGGAGACTAGTTGTTACAAGTAAATGCTGTAGTTGATGTCAAAAAGTGCATAAGACAAAGCTCTGTAAGCTAATATAAATATATTTAGTGATTACATTGATTTAATAACATAGATCCTTCTGTGTCAAAGCAGATTTGTAATTAAGGGATTTAAAACAAAAGTAGAGAGATTAAAAAGATCTGACCGACAGACAAATCAATGTCTAACCTGTAGTATGACAAGCGCATTCTCCATTGAGAGATCATCAGATGGCAGCCCTTGACTCTTCCAGATCAACTGCTCACTCTCTGAGCAGAGAAATGACCGCAGGTCAAACTCTGACAAGAGAAAACACACAACACTTAGTGAAAAAGAGTTTTAAACAAACCCCAGATATTGCAGTTAGTACAACACGGCCACTTGACAGGAAGTTCCAATTCAACAGTAATGCCAAAGCACATTTCATTACACTTTAAGTGGGTCACTAAGTAATACTGACAACCAACTTGCAGAGGAGCCGTTTGATGGACATAAAGACTTAGAAACAATAGTGGGTCAAATGCATGGCTTAGGTGTTTGGGCCCTCTGGGAAAGAGGTTGTCAAGCAGATTTATATGGTCAGAGCTATTAATGAGAAAACAATTAGTGCTTTGTTCACATTGTACAGGTTCATACGTGTGGGTAAAATCTGAACATAAGATAAGTTAAGGTGATTGTGCTTGACATGTGAGAAGTAAAATCCAGTGTACTGTAATGAGTGAGTTTTTTATGTGAGTGCGTGACTCACATGAATGAAAAAAAGGATGCTTTGTTGACTGAAGGATTAAAGACCAAACATCATCATGATTGAGAAGTTAAGTAGTTATTTTGGTGTAAATTGTAGACCTGGAGTGGTAATTAAATGATGATCAAGCATTATTCAATCATCACAAATACTAATGGAACCATAGCAAGTATTGTATATGTACCATACGTATCAACATGGTGCATTGTGCCATGTGTGTGGGTAGTGGTGTTTTTGTGTATTCAATTTAATATAGGAGCTGGCATATGCTAGCACTCGTGTGTTGGCCTAAAGTGTTAGTAGTAGTAGTAGCAGTGCGTTGGCTTAAAGTGTTAGTAGTATTTTTACTCTGTAGTCCAGATTGAGCCATCCATGTCTCCAGACAGTGTCTTCTACGGTCTTCAGGAGCTGCAGACAGATAGGTGATGAAGGCTGCAGCCAACATGGCCCTCATAGGGAGTGTGTCCAACTCATTCTTTATCTCAGACATCTGATGAGAGTGACACAGTGAGAAAAGAAACAAAATAAGACAGGGGAGGGGGAGACAAGGACAGATAATTAAGGTGAACAAAGTATGAAAAGAAAGGATTGGGAGGAATCAGAGTAAAGAGTGTAAAGAAAGGAATGAAAGATGAAGGAGAAAGAGTTAGTTAGGTAAGTAACTGGATCCATGTGGGCATAAAATGTGATTCCTCTTTCACTCCATAACACCTAACTCCTCAAACGTCAACACTGAAACACATAAAAGTAACCTACATATGCAAGAACACAGTCACACAATTGAATATTATGAACTAATGTGGCATTACTGCTGTAATTTCTAGAATCACAAATGTACATGTTTGATGAATAACTATGGATTGCTTATGACACCTGACTGACTACATATCTGGGGCTGTCTCTGGTCTATTATTGTAATAATGCAAACATCCTGCCACATTATATACTTCAACTCAAAACATGTCTATTTCTGCACCACTTCCCCCTCTATGAGGTCCTCCTTCTCCTTGAAAGATTTTGAAAACAACTTAGGGGCATTACCATATAGCGAATACAGCTACTGCATGGTGTGCACAAGAGTTAGGGATGAAGTGTGTGCGTGAATATGTGAGTATATGAAAATACGTGAGTAGAGAGTAAACTGGGTCTTTGGCGTGGGCCTTGAGGGAGGCAGTGAGTTTGAGAGTGTGTATGTGTGTGTGTGTGTGTCAGGAAGAGATTGAGTGTTTTAATTAAGGTGCAGACAGATGCTGTAGAGAGGAGTAAAAACAGCCAGAAGGGACTCAAGACAGCAGGATACATCCCCCTGTCAAACACACACACATATACACATGCACACACACACTCCTCCTGTTGCACTTACATAGTAAATGAGCCCCTTTCTTAGTAAATGTGTATAACCTCTCACTCAAATACACACATAAACACACTCGTATATCAAACTACCTGTGCGTTCCACCGTGTGTGTTCTCCATCCAGTTGTGATATGAGCTGCTGGGCCGCAGTGATCGTGTCTTGAGCTTTTGTCACCTCAGCCTCCAACTTAGCTGCCTCTGTAGTATAACACTGAAACCTGAGGAGACAGTAAGTGATCAATAAATAGAATGAATGTGTTTGATCAAAAGACTGATATTCAGGAGAGGAGAGGAGAGGAGAGGAGAGGAGAGGAGAGATTATTATATAAACAGGGATGGATCAGAGGATAAATGGCAGGACAGACTGTTGGAGGGAGCAAAGGTTGAAGATATTGGAAGTAGGAGCAACAGAGAAAGCATCTGGTTACACTTGCAGTGTGAAGTTTATCTTTCTTGAACTGTGACCTGATAAGTAGTGAGACTGGCCAATGTCCTGCCAACTTAAACGAGGGTGGAAATGACCTGACCTTTACAATTATTGATTGTTTGTATTCTTGTTTATACAGCTACATGTTAATAAAGAAACATGCTGCGTGGCTGGATGTGTGAAACTTGCTAATGCTACTGTTAGCTTACTAGCTGAGTAAGCTTATTGAAAACTGCAGTATTTCCATAACTACTATCAAATGCAGTTATTGCTTTTCACATCAATTTGAACAAAAGATTTACTTTGCTAGTTCAGAACTGGCCATGTCAACCTCAGTCACCAAATAAAAATATTACAAGCTATCTTATGATAGTATAATAACCAGACATGTTTTTTTATACAGGTGAAATATAGTAAAATTGGACAGCATAGAATGAAAGAATAGATGGAAAGTTGGAAGGAGGCATACTTCTCTTTCAACTCGTTGACCTTGGCTCCAACAGAGTTGAGTTGGTCCTCCAGTTTATTCTTCCTACTTTCCGTTTTTCTCAGGTTTCTGGACACAAACACATACGTGTGCACACAGAAAAAAAAGGGACAACATGCAGTTAGGTTTATGTATACTTAATACTCATTACAGAGCATGAGAGGTTTTATCCAGAAAATCACTTAATCTATATCCAAGTTCTTTGTTTCTGCATTGTTTGAAAATGCATATCTTATGATCAGGTATGTGGTTGGGTTGAAAAAATAAATTAGAATCATTCTTAGGTGTTTTTTTTTAGTTATATTTGTGCTTTTGTGTGAGTTCCTACTCCAGTAGTCCGGCCTGCTCTTTCTCCAGTGGCTCTATCCTCTCTGTAACGTGGGAGTATTGGACATTGGCTTTAACCCAGGCGGCCAAAGGAGCAGCTGCTGCACTTGCACGCTTTGCATTCTGGCCAAAAAACAACAGCATCACAAGTCAGAAAAAAAAAACAACAGCCATAATACCATCAGCCCAAAAACAAGGGGTTAATAACAACCGCTGACCATACATATAATTCTTATTCTGCTTTTGTTACTAGCTGACCTTGGGATCAAAAGAGGCCTTGTTCTTGTTGAGCAGCTCTTCCACACTCTGTCGAATCTCAGGGGTGATGTTCCTGGCCTCAAATGTAGCTATGTCCTCCCTCACACCACGCTTAGCCAGAAAGCTACAGAAAAAACAGGGGATAGAAAACAACAAGTAAGGATTGGGCATGAGGAAGTGACAAATATTGCAGTGAAAAAAAGAGACACACAAAAAAGATGTTGTGCGAGAGAGTATGGCATTACATGTCATGGCAATATAACAAAGTAAAGAAGATCAGAGAGATCAGAGGCATAATAGTGACTTTTTATCCAGAAAATGAGAAAATTAATGTTAATTCAAGGTTAAAATTATGAGTCTTAAGTTGTTTTTTTGATCTGTAATTAAGTACAAACTGTCACTCACACACACACACACACACACACACACACATACTTTGTTACTTGCAGTGCTCAGAGTGCAGTTGGCTCACCAAATTAACACAAGTCATTAGCAGGGCAAAATGTTTTTTTGTCGGTCTAATCCCCTCTAAAGTTGCCTGCGGTCAAATGAATAATTTGTACCAAAAACAAATTTACATCAATACTGGAACATAAAGGATCTGCGTAGACACAGTCATGCAGCATACATGAGTAAATGAGATACACACACAAATACATATTTATGTATACATAATAGTATAGTATATAGTATATATACAAATGTCACGATATGCCACAACTTTTTTCAGAAACATTGTTTAATTTCTTCAGCCATGTGAAGTGGTAGAAAGATTTCTACTTTAAAATAACAGTTTCACTATCTTTTTAGCTAGCTACCCTGTAATCATAATCGTAATTGTAATCAGATGAACTGTGCCCCTGTCAATCCCACCCTGAGGTAGATGTGTGCAATATTTTGCTGATTTTGGTCAAACTGGATCATATTTTATAGAGAAGAAAATGTTTTCTGGTTTTCCCTCTTATTTCTGATGAACAGAAAGCTTTCATATGAGTTTTGGAATGCTGAGACGAGGTATTTAGTCCCCCAGGGCGAGGGGGAGGCACTGGGTAATGATGGGGTGCCCATTCTGTGTCCTGCCAAAACTGTAGCCTGGCAAGTGGGCAGTATAACTGGGCTCAGCAGCCTCTGCGGACATGGCAGAGGCTAAGAGACCCAAGAGGACGTTGATGGAGGAAGCTAAGAGGAGAAAAGGAGAAAGATATCTGGGACTGACTTTTAGTTGTTGGCAAGAGCTTTGTGCAATAAAAGGCTAAAAGCCAGAGGCCGAGCTGGGCTTCTTGCTGTTGGACTCGTAAGTAATATTAGCTTGCTGCTATGTCTTGTGCTGTTACACTTATTGATGTCTGGCTGTTAGTAAAGTGGTCCAGCTGGTAATATTTCAATGTTTTCAATGAAATGCACTACCATATTGTTCATAATATTGCTTTAACTTAAGATTACCTCTTTTTGATCACCCAAAAGGTGCTAAAGGATTGGGAAAATGTAGTTTCTTTTCATTTATCTCTCCATCCATCTTTTTTGAATTTCATCTGTGTATCCTTTTACACGTTCTTCCCGTGTGTTTCCCTCTCACCTCTTCATGCTGACCCAGGAGGTGTCGAATATGCCCATCAATCTCAGTACCCCCTCTAGGATGTCTCTGATGACATCAGGGGGCATGCGGAGGGAGCGGATCTCAGACAGAGCTTCAGGCTTGATGTTTCCAACTGCACGTTTTGCTTCATCTACCAAAGGCTAGAGGACAGCAATGATAAGAAGAGGGAGGCATACACAGATAAACAAGTAATACGTACAGCTGGGATTACAAATATGGAAAAAGTAAAGAGGAGTTGTATGTATGTGTATTTTTAGTAACTGACTGATAATAACATAATGACTGCACAAGTCAATTAGAAAACTTACCTGCACTTCCTTAAGCTCATCATCGATTTTGGCCTTTCTCTCTTCAATTTTAGACACTTCTTGAGCCATTTTCCCTTTTATCTTTTCCATTTCTGTCTTCTGGTCACTGGCATTCTGGATAGCCAAAAAGATCATGTGATGTACATTGTGTTGGACTGAAAATGCCACCTTAAATATTTCAAATTCTTAAAGAGAAGAATATTATATTCAGCTTCAACTTGCTATTCACCAAGAAAACTTGAACCCTGACCTACAGATATTACAACTTAAATCTCTCTAAACAACCTTTTAAAATGGAAATGAGTTTCTCTTTTTTCAGTTTTTAAATTCTGAGATGTGTCAGACATAAAGGCCCAGTCCTTTTCTGAGTTAAGATGAAAGATTTGGTTAAGGAACAGTCAGAGTAAGACACAGTCATTGCAGATAAAAGGAGAGAGAGGATGAATGTTTGGCAGCATTATTTTCAAACACTTCCACTCTTTCACCTGTATATCCCTGGAATCTATCCATCTTATCACATCTTATCCTTATCCAAAGGTAATCTTATTCATAGACTGTCTCCCTACAATTTCACCCTTGTCAAGGCTTGACCCCTACCTGAATACCCCACCCTATATACCACATATGTCCCTTATTCCCCCCACATCTTATTTTCCTTCCATCTTCCCCAAGCCTCTATCATTCTTCCACCTAGTTTCTTTAAACTCTTCATCTCTTCATCCCAGTCTTCCTCTTTATTCCCTCCCTGCTGTCTCGATCTCTACAGGAGACATGGGTGCTACAGCCCAAAGGGATGTGCCTAGTCTTTAATTATAACTCTGCAAACTGACTCTGCTGACAGTTTTTTCTTCTTTTGTTTCTCTCTAGCTGATTCCCAAAAGAGAGAACGACAGAAGTATGTCATAACTAATGAACTTTTTTCCCTCTATACATCTATCCATCCATCCTCCAGAAAGACCCAGCAGGGGGAAATGGAAACATTGATATCAGGAGATTGATGGATGAGAAGTCACAGAACAAACAAATGCACATAGGCACACAAACTAAATAAACACTGCCTTCACAGCAGGGGAGACACAGGCATGGGAAATCCTTGTATAATACAATGCAGATCAAAAGAGAAGAGAAGAGAAGAGAAGAGAAGAGAAGAGAAGAGAAGAGAAGAGAAGAGAAGAGAAGAGAAGAGAAGAGGATGATAGATGCAACTTGGAGGAGTCCCTGCAGGACCTCTGTCCTGCTTGCCACGTGTCACACAAGTTACACACACTGACATACAAACAGTCACACACATAGCGCACACACACACACACACACCTGCATGGACGTGGTGATTTCCTGTAGGGCAGAATCTGCCTCCTGTTGTTTAGTCTTTAGCAGTGCACTCTGCTCTGCAGCCCGCCTTTTCAGCTCATCGACCAATGCCTTAGCTTCGTTTAGCTTCGACACTCCTGCCTGCAGACATAATACAAGGCTCAACAGCGCTCTTTATTCTAAGGCCAAGTGTCCACTTACAGACACTGCATTTATGATTTTAAAAAAATTAATCATCACCAGACTATTTTACACAGAAGTAAGAGTTTATCAGTGCTCAACATCCTGATAAAATGTATTTGAAATATATTTATCTTGTACTTCTACTTACCTCATACACATAATATCTGCACTAAAACACCCAAGTTAACACAAGTTATTAAATTAAGGGAGTTAGTAAACATCATACTTTTACGTTTATATTTTTAAGTTCTTTGTCCAAATGGACTTTGTAAAGTAAAAGGTCCATGTTGTATTACTGCCGATATTGTACCTGCAAATGCTGTTGTCTTGTTGTGAGCTGGCTCTGCTTCCGGCTATATAATGCAGTGTAAACATGCAGAAAGGCCATGTACTGGCTGGGAGTCGCACCATGTTCTTTACATGACTCATGGACCATCAGGAACAAACGGCACAGGTCTCCCTGAGCAGACCCTGCTGGGAGCAGAGGATGAAGAGGACAAACAAGTTCAAATTCAGGAGGTCATGATCATAACATAAAACACACCCAAACACAGCTAGAAATAATGTTACTATGGCTCCGAGTTACTTGCAAAGGTCTTCTGAGGTGAAACATTAGTAGCTACCATACTTTTCTGCCAGGGGTAAAAACTTCCCATTACAGTACACTTACCCTTACCAATACAGTATATACATAAACTACAGTATACATTGATTCACATGCACTTGGTAAAAAAGGGTATTTTTAAGCAAGTTAGAGTAAGATTGTAATTGTGATAACTGTGAGATTAAATGTCTACAGACTGCACCCCAAGAAGAGTACAATTAGGATTAGGGATATGACAGGGATGAACTACATAAATAACATCATTATCTTTATCACACATTCATACTATTCAAAATGGTTAATTTTATACATAATTCTAGACTTTTTTGTTATGTGTACACATCCTCCTACCTGAGTTTTTCCCCTTTGTGGCCTTTTCTCTTTCATTCATATCCCCTCCTCCTTCTGTCTTTGCCAGCAGCAGTTCAGGAATCTGACAAGGTTTATAGGTTTAGACAGACAACAGATGTGAAATTTAGATAGAAAGCATTGATGCATGCATACAAAACTTTCTGTTTTCATCTAAATTAAAAAAACATATTTATGTGGCAAGGGTTCAACTTTAAATTCCAGGTACGACAGGCAAGCAAATTTACTTCTTACGCCTTGCAGTGATAGGGTCAATATTGGATCTAGAGCTGCGGGATACTGGTAAAGCATACAAATATGTATGCGACTACAGCAAAGTATCTGTTAACTTGCCAGGAATATTACCAAAGTCCGGCCTATATAAGTCTGTCTTTTTAATCTTTCCAGGCATATGGAGATCTTCACACCACACTGGGATATTGGTGTAAATCTCATTAACAACTGCTGAATGAATATCTGGTTTTAATTTTAATCTCCTCCACTAACCATCTTCATGCTGCTTTCAGACCATCCTTCCATCCATTGGACTGAACACTTGCGGTAGAAAGCTGGGTTGCTCTCACAGTTGATGGTAAAGTTAGAGTTCGAGCAGTCCATGATCAGAACAATGTGGAGGTTCTGCTGGATTCCTGATGCGCAGAGAATAGCAGAGTAGTTTGGGGAAAAAACAGTGAAGGAGTTAATCACAAAATGTTGTTTGAGACACAGCAAATGAGAGGGACAATGTGAAAACAGGCACTATTTTTTGTGTCACTGATATTGTCCCTTTAAGCCTATAGCTCCCTGACAAAGTTGGACAGTGAAGGTGAGCAGGGAACTCTTTAGTTGGTTTACTTTGACAATAACAGACCTATTGATTTGATTCTCTAGCAGCGACCTCAACCTCAGTGGCACTGCACAAATTTCTACAGTACATATGCTACTGCGCAGCAGGGAAGCAGAGCACCAGACAGATGCAATCACAGAAAAGAACAAACAGAACAATCACTGGAAAGAAATTACACAGGTAGTGGACTTTCACTGAGAAGAGTACCGCATAGATGGGAACAGACAAAAATAATGAATTGTGCACAGAAAGACAGAGGGACTATGCTGTTGATAAATCTACAGTACTGACTGTAGGAGAAGTAGTTGTAGAGCGGCCCGGTGAATCCATCCTGGGATGCAGAATCTTTGAGGGATGAGAGGAGAGGTTCCAGTTCTTCTGGGGTGTACAGACCTGGAACTTCACCTGAAACACACTCAAGGAAATTATGAGTGTTCCCTACACATTTACGTCTATCAGAGGAAACAAAATAAGAAAATATGATGGGCAGAGAGCATTAAAACTGCAATCTATGATTGGAGTAGGCCCATAATTCTGCTGTGTAATTCTGGCCGCACCAATGCATGGTTCGTATTCAAATGCAGACTACGTATACTCCAAAACAAAACAAGTTCTGTAATAGAAATGTGATGTGATGTGATGAAATGTGAAAATAAAAAGGCATTTTAGGAAATAAACTTGAGTCTTATCGTCACCTTGAGGTTGCCAGGCAACCAGCAAAGCCTCCAACAAACCAATGTGCTCGGTGAAGAAATAGTCCAGCACATAATGTCCCATAAAAACCACAACTTGTCATTTACACTTCAGTTTGTGTACAGATTAAAGATACATTGCATAGAAATAGGTATTTTTGTGATTTTTGTGATTGCAGTTTTAGAGTGCAATACCACCGTGGTAAATATAGACAGCTGCACAAGGGTATCTGTTACAGTCAAATTATATACGATAAAAGACATAGCAGCGAGCTCTATAATATATGATCTGGTTTGACCAGAATCAGTAAAATAGTTGGTGTTGTGTGCCATAAAGCGTCACATACTTCTCGCAGGTGATTGTACCTTGAGCACAAAGTTACAGGTTACAAAGTGCAATAACAGGCGGTGCCCAGTGCGAATGACTGGCACCATTCATGTAATCATGTTTATGATTACATGTCAACATAACATTAAAATTATTTAAAATCTGTTATTTATTTTACTATGTTCATGTGTTCTTTTGTTATATTTATAGTAAATATAAAAATTTAAAAGTGGTGGTACATATATTTTGTTAGCTTTGGACACAGCCAATCTAAATCTTTCCCCTGTTGCCAGTCTTTAAGCTAAGCTAACCAGCTGCTGGCTCATGTTATATTTTTACTATAACACTGTCAGTCTTCTCAAATAACTCTCCACAAGAAAGCCAATAAGCACATTTCCTCAAAGGTTAAACATTTTCTTTTTCACCTAATCAAACTAATCCAAGGTAAAACATTAACCCTAAAAATAAATTGACCACAAAGTCAGATCTATTTTCATAAAAAAATGAAGTCAAAGAAAAAACACAATTCATACCTGATGATAGCAGGCTGTTGACCATCTCTAAGAAAGCTGGATGAACAAACTGGTAGTCTTCCAACAGTAAAACAACCTGTTGGCCCTCCAGACCTGCCAACTGCATCACCTATACATACAATACACACACATCATACATATACATTTTAAATAAACATGGTACACCATCAGTATATAGACACCAAAGTTCCTTCAAAAAATCTCTCAATTTAAATGTTACAGAAAAATAAATTAACTAAAATTAAAAAGTTTGTCAGTACAATGCAACGCTAATGCATTCTGCAAAACGGGTTTAGTTTGGCACAATGTGAGCCGATAAAAGAAAGCAATCCTTTCTTACCGACTTTAGATCATTGCTGAAATTCTTTAGGGTGTAACCACGTGTGATTTTGGGCGTGAATAATGTATATCCATGCATGTGTGACACCAGGCATGTGGCTGTGTGCCGACCCACTCCACTGCAGCCCGCCAGAAGGAGAGACCCACCCGGTCTGCTCAGGACCCGATCCACTCTTGACACAAAGTCGCACACTTCCCAGAATAGAAGAAGATCCAGCTCCCTGTTATCACGACTGTACAGCACTACTCCCTAGAGGAGGTAAAAGGAGGAACACACACACAGGTGGGGAGGTGCACCACAGACATTCCAACAAATACAGTGAAATGAAAGTAAGAACACAAAGACAAAGGAAAACAAACACAACATGAAGAAGACACAAAGGTGAGAGTAGCACAATGTAAGCAGCATTTCAATGTACTTGTACTTATTATTCTCAAGTAAATAACGTAGATATATCTAATTACTGTAGCACTCTACATAAATACATGTATACACACACACACCAGAAAACAGGTCTTTTACCTTCTGTATAACTTGTTTTAGGTCAGCCAAATCCAGACGTCCCAGTTGTTTACCATGAGGAGGTAAAGACTGGCCTGGAGCCATTACAGCCCCTTCAGAGGCTCCCCATGTCACATAGAAACCATCTGCATGCAGGGGAAATATTACACACTGTTGGTAACATATTCGCATATGTGCACAACAAATGACCGAGTAGAGGGTGTCTATAAGTGACACAAAATACACACAGAAAAGAGCACTGCAAAGGCATTGCACAAAAATGAACTAATACAAGTCAAATATCCCCCAAAAATTGATAAAATGTGTGCTTGAATGTTCAGTCTGCGCATTTTGATGTGTTTTCTAATCCCACAGCTAACATACCAGATGCTGTAGAGAAGCAGGCAGGTGTTTGTTTTGCCGGTGGGCTGCACTTTTGGCCACAGTTTAGAAGAGGCATTTCTTACTAAGGCTACAAAGTACCAGCCGCTAGCTGAGGCTCTCAGAGCTTAGATATAAATGCAGGTTGCGGGATGTTCAAGAAAAAAGCTATTACACTTGCAAGGTACTGCTCTATTTCTGCAATCATTGCCTGGTGCCACATTCTGGGATATTGCAGTTTCCTGTCTGTTAGTCACTGAACACTGGTGTTATGTGTATGCTCCTCAAATGATATTAAGTTTACACTTTTTTTATGAGTTGGTTCTTTGTATGACACTATAGCTGGAAGCACAGTTTGGATGTGCTGATGTGATGAAAAGAATCGATCCTTTAGGCCTCTGCCTCTGTGGTGTCTTTAGTCTGACTGCCAGCACTGTAAGCCTTTATTTAGCACTTTCAAGAGCCTTGATTATTTGTTCAGCAGCCAGGACCAGTTCTTGATCATTATACCTCTCTGAGTTGAGTCAGCTTTCTTTGTATTTTTTTTGTACTAGCTTCCAATATTAGTTTTCATTAACAAAATTGGCTATGGCTTGGATTTGCTTTTACTTGCCAAGTGTTTCTAGTGTGTACATTTATATTTAAAGAGGATGGGATATTTATTTATCTTATACTTTGGTCCCTGAAGTAGACTTCCTGTATAGTGTGGGCAACACTAGACATCATTGTGATATAGTTCTTAATTCATGTATGACTTTGTTATTATTTATTTCACACTAGGAGTTGGTAGGAAAGATTGGAGTCTTGCCAGTTGCCAGCATTTCACCCCTGCAGTTTACCAAGAAATCCAAATGTTATTACCTGAAGGTGACACTATGTTCTTGATCACTGAAACATTTTATTAATGTCATGCTATTTTAAAATAAGCAGAGACCATTTGCTGAGAAACTGCCATAAAAATTGCTTTCGTTCAGGCATAAGTAGCAACCTCAAAATGTTTGAATGCATGAAATGCATCAAGTAGTCAATCTGTAATAGTGTTTTCCTGTTTTGCTTAATGGATGAATCCATCTGAGCCTGCAAACTGTTGTTTTTGTACACTGTATATGTATGGTCTGAATGAAGGTGCATGTCAGCAAGAACAGAGCTATTTCATACCAGTCATGTTGTCTAAAGCGTCAGAGCTCCAGTCTCCACGTATGATGGAGGAGAGGATGTTATCGAAGGTGTGAAGGTCTTTGGAGGCAACAAGCCGGTCTCTGAACAGCCTCCTGGCCTCATATGCTACCACCTCCAACACACTGTCTGTCACATTAGATTGAGCTAAAAAGTAATAAATGAGAAAAACAAACATATTTGGATGAATACCAAATAGGAGCCAAACTAATAATTGCTTAACACGATGAGATGACATTTGACTATTTCAGTTCAATTTCCGTGATTCATCTCCAAAAGGACATTTTTTTCGAATTCTCACTTACACCGTAACACATACAAAGGGTATTTTGTAGTCTGCCTATATATGACATGTAATAGTTTGTTTGTAAGTTAAAAAAGTACAGACAATAGCACAGCAGTTACAGTATGACTCAATATGAGTCAAAGGGGTGTTTTTGGCAGTAACAGACATGACTAAAGTACCTCCTAAAAGGTAAGATTATTTTTCCTGAATTCCCCTAAGAGTCAGCAGAGTGCTGGTAGGTTAAAAGGGGGAAGCTATAGGGACAAGCCAGATCAGGCCTCAACAGTGTCTGTCAAATTGTATTGAAAGAGCTGAAGAAGACAGTCAAACTGAGACACAGTTGACACTCCAGGGTTTTCCTGGCACATTAAATACAACACTTAAAGTGCCAAGTCGTCATGCTAAACATTGTCTATGCCTATGGCTTTCAAATGATTTCCCTGCCCCAAGTCTACCTCAGGGGTACTTACCAATAAAGGCAATATTTCTGGATTTTTTTTTTTTTTACTGATATTGATATTTGATAGTTAGAAACGTGTTAGCAGTATCTGTTTAAATACAAAAATCAACAATTTGGATAATAATCCCTTTAATTTGGACATTAAAGAAAGGCTATCAGGTTTGAAAAACCTGTCCATATTCTTTTGTGGACAACCCATGTAAAGGCAACACTGATTCTAAATGACCACTCAAAATATCAGGTTTAATTTTTGTGTAAAATTAAAATTGCAATATTTTTCTGGGCACTTGAGGGCAGCAGAAACACGTTGCAAACACAGCATTGACATATCATTATCTTTTAAGATTATATTGCCAACAGTTTATGACTGCACTTGCCTATTTACACAACAAACAGATACCGAACATTAGAATTAATTTGAAGTCCTGTTTGTGTCCACCTAATGAATGAAAGTCCAATATGAATGAAAGTCCACCTTCTTATTCAGCTCTGTTTTTGGTCTCTACCATCTCGTGAGGGAAATATCTGGCTACTAAATATTTACCAGCAAGTCACTAACTTTGTCTGCCGTTTGGTGCTGAGGAGGTAATGTACTAACAGTTTTTAGAACTTTGTTGCTGCCAAAAAATTGCACTAGGAGCGCAGTGATAATGAACCAAAAGAGTACATTCACTTAAATTTCAGTTTAAAAACCAGGCCAATAAATAATGAGCTGAAACTTGCTATAAAAGCTGAGTGGAGCATCAACTTTAGGTGACTATTCTCTGTAGGTTCCCTCTTACATTGTCACATTGTTTTCACATTGCCAGTTAATACATTGTTATTTTAAATTTCAAACAACAGAATTAGGGAAGCTGACACTACAGTATCAGAATTACATTATGTCATTGTTATATTCATTTTGATCACATGCACAGTCAAACTCACAAACATGAACACAGTCACAGAATAACACATGAAAAGAGGGGGGTTAACATACCAAAAAGAAGGTAAGCAGCGAGCAGAAGATAAAAGAGGGAGGAAGAGGTAAGAGCAAGTTAAAAAATGATGAGCACGGGAAAAGAGAAGTTTGTCCACTGACGTGTTTAATTAAAATAAATGATTGGACTCACTATCACAGCAGGAACACATTGCAGTAGGAGTGAAAGAGTGACAGAGGGAAAGATGAAAGGACAGCAAAGGGAGAGGATGATAAAAGAGGGGGAGACAGACGAGTGACAGAGAGGAAGTGAGGAAATAGGAGAGAGGAGGCAGTAAGAGAAAGATCGAATGAAGAAAAGAGTAAGAGTTGGAAACAGTGGCTCTGAGAAAAAACAATACTGACAAGAAACTAAGCCATCTGGAGCAGGCTTTTTGATTCTGGCATCAAAACTGACTGAGTTACTAATGCTTTATGTTTCTCAGTGGCAGCAAATATATTCTATGTGAGGACTCTAAGGAATTAATAGAAAACCAGCCGATCATCAAGTTCAACTTTCTGTTTTTGTTTGCATATAGCAGCGCATCTGAAATTGTGAAAAAAAAAAGTCTTTTATGCGCCATGGGTCTGATTCTTGAGGGTTCCTACATTACAAAAGTAAAAAAATAAAATAATAAAAACTTCTTCTGAGTCTGGGTCTCAATAGAGGCTGAAAGTTTTTTACTTGTTTTGTAACTTACAGAAAGTCTGAGTGTACCTAATTATTACATCGAATCTTACACACACATATAAATACGTGTGCATTCTTGCATGTGTGTTTGGTTACCTGCAGTGAGGTCATATCGAAGCAGGCTGAGAACCCATTCTGTGAGGATGCAGGGGGTAAATAGGTAGTGGCTGTGGTCATCGACTGTAAATTTGGCTTTCACCTGAGAGGAAAGACATACGGGGAGATGGGTGACACATACATAGGACAAAATTCATTAGCAATTGAATATATGCTGAATTGACGGTCCAATTTATAGTAATTCAACAATGCAAGTACCATTATACAGTATTTATGTTTTATCAACATAAAATGTGACACAGATATTTAACCTCTAAAAGCACAATTTGTGTTCAGAGAGGCAATTTGGAACGCACGGTATGGGGCTTCATTTACTGATAGCCTGCTCCTGTACAATTTCCTAGACACAATAAACAATTCTGGCTTGTAAAAATGCATCACATAAGACTAGGTTTTGTTAAAATCTTTGTAATTCAATGGCAAAATCCATTTTTGTTGAAATACTGCAATATAATAAACAGCTCAGGAATGTTTAACAACAAACCTTTACATACAGTACGATGTTAAATGGCAGAAGACCCCTGAGACACAACAAGTGTATCCAATTATTACTTGAAAATGTCACATCATTAAGTATGTGACATTTGTGACAATAATTAAGTGTGATCCACAGTGAGATGCTGAACAAAATCTCATGAGGTTAAATAAAGGAGCCAGACGTGCTAATGTAACTGTTTACAGTCAACTGTAAATGTACAAAGTTAATCCTGATGTTTTTAACATCTACACAAAATCACAACAACTAATCTCATTCCACAGTCGCATGTTATACATAAGATCCTCTGTACTACATATATATATACTTCTATAAACTCAACTTGCACAAAACACTGCTAGGCACTTAACCAAAACCCATGAATTCAAAGAACGGCTATTTGTTTTTAAAGCAAGGCTGTGTGGTTTTATTTTTGGTGCAAATGGATGTGGTTGTAGATTTCTTCCTGATCACGTTCATCAGTCAGTGTTCAGCCTCTGTGAGCTTCTCTTCTGCTAAGGAACAACGGTGGATTTTATGTGGCATCACTCAAATTCCAATCAGAGTCTTCAATGATAAAGGCTACATTGTTACAAATGTGAACCTGAATGAACATCCTGTTCAAGTCGATACCTGTTCATAGAGCTGCACAAGAGAACCAGCCAGCTGGTGTGTTTTCCCTGTGCTGGCCCAGGATGCCTGGCTGCCCAGGCTATGCTGGAGAACTGGCTGCAGGTATGCTGAGTAGATAGTCTGCAGCTGCTCCCTGTCTGGATAGCTAAAGGCAGAGGCAAAGAGGCAGAGAAATAAATGGATGTAGGAAAATAAAAAGAGAAGGGATCATTGTCAGAGTTAGAGTGAGAGTGACAGCAAAGCAGAGAAACAGAGAGAGTTGAGGGATGACAGAATTTAGAGGGCATGTATGCAAATGCATGTTTATTGCAGGCTGTTTGGAAATGTGTCAAGTTAATTTGCATTATACTTACTCTATAGTGCAGATGCGGACTATAGATGAGAAGCGGGAGGTGAGTGAATGGCTGCCGACCGCACCCCCTGTTGACATGGAGGCCACCACCTGGATGTTCTCAAGACTCACCCACTCCAGATTTTCATCATAGAACCCCTTATACGTCAACGCCTGGAGGAATTACAGAGAGACATTGAACATATAGGAATCAGTGTCAAAGTCTGAGCATCTAAGGGTGGACATTAAGATTTAAACTATACTCATCATCCATTCATTAATTTGGTATTTTATTTGCCTTCATTTATTTGTTTATGTATCCTCTCTACCTGTTGCAGGAAGGCAGTGAGGTTGCTGGTCCCCCACTTGTCAGGTTTGGGTAGGTTGATGTCTTTTAGGTAGAGCACCAGGTTCTCACAGTCTTTGGGTCTGAAGACTCGACCAGTGTTAGAGCTGAGCAACAGACAAGTCTGGCTGAGCTTTTGCAGGACGTGACGAGATGAGGTCTGGGCGCTGCAGTGAACTACAGCAACTTGGGTGGATCGCTGCCGAGAAAAGGCATAGCGCAGGAGCATGCTAGAAAGAAAACAAAACATAAAAAGGTCAAGAAAAAACACTCTTTGATTTTTTTAGCCAAATTAATAAATGCTGTGTCTTTTATACGTCTCAAATATGTTTAAGATGCTGCCGGGGCCACAGAAAAGGATCAGAAGAAATGTGTTTGTGGTGTATTTAAGAGAGCCACTTGGGATCTAGAGAACAGTGTTTGTCAGAACAAACCCAAAGGCAAAGGGAGACATTTTGAGAGGGAACAAAACAGAGAGAGAAAATAATTGGAAAGTAAATTATGTGCATGCATGTGTATGTACGCTCCTTCCAGTGTATGTGTGAGTAAATTAATTAGAAATCAAAAGAGTAAGCTGACAAACCCAGCGTCTCATTGGCATAGTGAACTTTCAGACGTATCGAGGCAAGACAAGAGGATGAGAAAAGGAGACATTGAGTAAGACTGAAATAGAGTGTTAAAGGCAAACTGAGTGACCCTTGATCTTCAACCCCCTGAGGAGGGAAGCAATTATTCTGGAAGGCAACGACTCTCTGTGTACACATGCACAAGCCTGAGCACATACACTGCACATGCAGATCTTATCTTTTTTCGGACGTGTCAGTGCTTATATGTGAAAGGTCAAGTATTGAATAAAAGAAGCTTTGATATCAGTGTTGATGGCGTTCTTGTGTTATTTTGAGTGTCCACATTTGAGTGCCTCTGCCTTACAATCCACAATTCCCCCTTTCCACTTTGACCTCACCAACTCTTTTTTCACCATCAGATCAACATGTGCTTTGCCTGGAACAACTTAAGCTGTTTACAAAGACTGCCATTTGATAAAAGATACAATCCAACAATCATGGCAATGTTGCTAAATAAGTAAATGTAAGATATAGCCAGCAATCATACCAGAGCAACAAGTTCAATGAATTTCCAAATTAGGTTTTAAAAAAAGCATGTATTTTTGTGTTTAAATCCAGATTTTAGGTTTGTGTGCAATTTTGTGAATATATATATATACCATATGTCCATACATATATGGCAAGAGTGTGTGTAAATGCCTCCTCTTGCCTGATTATGTAAATGTTCATGTTTTCTGTGTGCATGCATTTCTGCATGTGCATAATTTACCCTTTTCCACATCCCTCTGGCCCTACTACCATGAAGGGCTGCCTGTGCTGAGCGGTGAGCCACGGAGAGAAACACTGCAGACCTCTCTGCATGTCGGGAGTCTCAATCACCGGTAGAGTATGTGTATGAGAGAGCTGCTCCAGTGTGAGACCCTCGGGACGCTGAAATGTGTAGGCTGCAAGCTGGCCTCTGTCAGAGTCATAGTAGGTATCTAATGGTTTTTTGATGTCTGGTGGGCTTTCCCTGGCCCAGCTCAGCAACTACAGATGGACAAAGAAAAAAGAGCACATATTAAAACCAGGACTGATGATGCGATGTGAGTAGTGGCATTACAATAAAGTTCTCCATCAGGTGCATATCGTTCATTAGTACTTGATGACTCACCCTGCTATTTTCGAGACATTAGACACAAATGCAATTTCAATCCTAAAACTAAACTGCTTTCACAGTCGTCCTCTGCCCATACAAAAATACAGGTGTCCTCACCTCTTTGGCAAACTCCCGTCGCGTTTTAAGGTTGAGGTTTCCTCCCAAACCTCTAAGAAGACCAACAATGAACTGACCTCTCTCTGTCACAGCGTTGAGGTGTGACAGACCATTGAACACTGTACCCACCAGACTAGTCTCCACCACAAAGTCATTCTGATGAAAGGCAAAAAGAGGAATTAAAAATCTACGAAGAGTTTGAAATGAAACATGAGAAATAAAAGACACCCAGTATGTAAGTGTTACTTAACTAAACAGGATATGATAACTGGATCTACCAACTGAGCCTGCTGATTAGTCAAAAACGATTTGGGAATTTATCACAATAGTTAAACACTGATCAATAAATGTGTAGGTCATCTTCAAAATGTCCTACACTGATGTTAAGTGCATGCAAAAACATGTCAGTACTGCCAAGTACCTGTTCAAAGTATGTTTAAAACTCAGAACACTAAAACAGTTTGACAGTTTATTTTTGAGCCAGTGTGTATAAGACAGAGAGAGCAAAGGATACCTGTTTGAGGACCCAGTCCAGGGCTCGCTGGAAGTAGTCTCCTAACCAGTTTTCTAGATTGCTGCAACACTCCTCTGGCTGACCCTTTAACCAAGACTTCAACAAGGCACCCACATCAATGTCCTCGTCACTGGGGATACAAGTGAGAAAAGCAGGAGGTTAAACAAAAATGGTGATATAAATAAATACTTAAGACTGCATGTATGTGCTGACTGACCTGAGAAAGATCATGCCCATGCGTGATATGGTGGCTGGTGAGGCACAACTAAGGTCGTGAGTCTCAAACAGGAAGTTAACATTGGGTCCGAACTGGATGCGTTCTCCGCTAGGCATGGTCAACAGTCGATTATCATCAAGCACAGAGTTCAGACTCTCAATCCACTCTGGGTCGATGTCGCCATCGCATACAATCCATGAGCTCACCTCTAGAAATCACAGGAATGCATATGCTGTATACTACTGCATACTGTAGATACATACAGTACATGAACGCAAAGTAAACATCCCAGCTGTTAAAAGTTTGGTTAAGGAAGATTTCTTACCCTGTGGTTCTCTGACCACATTGCGAGCACTATGTGTGAGGACGCCATCAGCCCATTCTCTGGTGTCCATGTCTATATGTCCCAGCAGCTGTTGTCTGGGCATAGCCTTAGGATTCATTGTGTACTGCTTCACCTAAAAAAAAAAAAACAGCATTAGTCAAAGTCAACCCACAGACTTTGAAAAGAATGTTTTTCAAACTCCTTTATATGCTAAAAAATACCTGAACCCAAAGCTTACACAATGTAAATTTACAGCATTTTGAATATATTTTTAGGCTTCATGTCAAATTATATGTACTGTGTGAATTGGTGAATGAAACCTTGGTAGGCGGTTTAGTTTATCTCTTACTCACCACTTTGCCTGTCTTGCTGAGAGCGGCCCTCAGCATCCTCCAGAGTGTAGACTTCCCTGCTCCACTTGGCCCTACAATGACTACTCCCATACGCTGTCTCAGCTGTTCATTCAGCTCCAGTGCCTTCTTCAGCTACACGGAGATGTAAAAACAGTCCACAATTGTAATTTTTTTCACCATCATTCTAACAAACTATCCAACTGTGTACAACACTAGTTCACAGTTCATGTTGTGTATCATTACAGTAAGGTGTATATTAGACATATAAACAGACGCATGCACGCATACACACCTGACTGGGTATAAGTTCAAGTCGTGCCTCCTTGTAGACTTGTTCCAGTGCATGCATTAGTATCTGGTCCTCCACGTCAGTGAAATTAACCCCTGAGAAGACATCTCTGACCAGAGCATCAAACCGAGTGCTATCGGCAAACGTCAGCTTGGACATGGTGTTCAGTCTCAATGCCTGCACCACCAGACTACTCTCCTGAACTGAAGGTAGATAAAAAACAAAAGACTGATTTAATTTCCATTCAAATGCAAAATACGATTGTTATGTAAAATAATATTTGAATAAGGATTAAATTAAATTGTTTTATACTGGTGAAAAAAGACTTTATGCAGGAAATGAAGTAAAAAAAAAAAATAAAAAAAAAAGATTGCAGGCTTGATGGAGGAAAAACACAAGGTTGTGTCAATTAACTTGTCCAGCCATAACTGCTTTGCTCTTGCACATCCCCCTGTTATAAAAGAGCTAATTACCAAAGCCTGTCATGATTTAAGAGTTTGTCAATACTTTTGTTTTCTTCTCCAAAGATGCTGGCCTTCCCTGCAGGCACAAATGTGTTGTTTTTTCACAGCAGGGAGGAACACTTGGCCAGACTACACATAGAGATAAACACAAAAAAAAAAACCTTGGGGATTCAGCGCCAGACAGGAGGGCATGTGATGTGTGTGTACGTGTGTGTGTGTGTGTGTGTTGGACAGATAAAGGGTGAGTCGTAGAACAGTAGGATTTGAAAGAGAGAAAGAGAATGGTTCAAGAAAAGGCAGAGAGGAAAATAAAAAGAGAGATGGGGGAAGTATTGAAAAGCAAGGACATGAAAATGGGGGTGAGAAACAGAGGGCGGCGAGTGGAAACGAGTGGGGCGAGAGCAGCTTTAACAGTCAGGTATCAGAGAGAGAGCTAACAAGAGGTCAGAAGAGGGTGGGGAAAGAGGTACTGAAGAGGTAAACAACAGAACTTTGGCCAAGTGTTTGGGAATGAGAAGGACAAAAGTACAGACAAGTGGAAAGCCCAAGGGAAGAAACATTTTAAGGGGAGCATTTGGGCTAAATGTCAATTGATGGCATGTCTGGATTAGAGGATTTAGAGGCCAAGGACAACAGCAGGTGTAAAGAGAAAGTGCTGGTCAATAGAGCCTTTTGCTTTTCAAGTACACTCATGTGTAGTGTTGAATTTAAGAGATATCCATGTTTAGAGACAATATCAAAACATTTTGCAGTGTGACCCTGCTTGGTAGAGATTAAGCATCACCTTACTCTCTAATCCACTGGTTCTCAAACTGTGATACAAGTACCACTGGTGGTACGCAACCTTCCTATAGTACTTGGTACTTTAAAATTTAATTATTTAAAAAAATATATCAAATCATCTACAACATTTTGTGTTCTGAGATCACTTGAATGTAATTAAAAATAAGTTTTGCAGTTCCTGAAATATCCTGTTTCCATATCAGCCTAATATGTCGTCACATTCATTCACATATGCATCAGTGATTAGTGATTAGTTGTGAACTAAAATATGACATGAGAGTGGAAGTAAGATTAACATTTCAAAAACATGTTGAAACCTTATTGATAAAAGCTCTTATGTAGACTTAAAATGTTGATACATTTCAATTTACTGTATATTATGTCACAGTAAATATGACATTGATTACTGATTCAATAATCTGGTTTCTGAACCACTGAGCACAATGTTCAGATATTTAGTAGCTGATGTTCAAATCAACAATGACTTTAGAAGTCCCCTAGAAATATTACTTTATTTATTTTTTTCTATCTAGGCTTTATAAATCTGAACTGGGCTTGTCTATAAATACGAATAAGAATAAAGTATTCAAATACTCTAAAACAGCAAACAATACAAAAATGACAATATCACATGCACACGTACATGATCTGAACTATTGCTGCATGTGTCTATTGGTGTTCCTTGATGGACTTCTACTTTATTACTGTATTATTTTTTCCACCTATCAAGCATGAATAAATTCTCATACTGAGCATTGAAGACATGTCAAACCTGTATTTTTTTTTCTCATTATCAGTAATGATACAAGTACTGACACTGGAGGACTTTTACAATGACACTTGTTACAAATACATTGAGTAAATTGTGTAGAATAATTGCTCATATATGTATTGATTGTGCATCCTGCACATAGTGCTCGTTGTGTTTCATGCTGGATTAACTCACTGAGGGTTGTTTGTAGAGGTAGATACAGTATATTAGGGCATATTAGATTAATGCAGATACTGTGTATTGGTACCAGTTTTTTGAATTTCTGTCAAACTGTCAATACACTGTTAGTGTCTGCCTCAAAAAAACACATTTTGGTCAGGCTATAGAGTTTAGGTCTTACTAAATCACTGTACTGGTGCCTGAAAAAGATAGTATGCTGCCTTAAACAACAGAAATCTACTTAGCAGCAAGCTTATGACCAGATGTAGCATCTGTGACACTCTCCATTGATACATGTTTGTACTATATTTGTGGTATTGAGTAGTTGTTGTACTACGTGTAGTTGTTGTTGTACTTTTGGTAGCAATGAATTTGACTCGAGGTCATGGACAACGAGGCACCCACTTTCTCCTAACTTTTTGTTACACTCCACTATTGGAATAGTAAAAATGCCTCCCAGAAATATTGTACTTTAAAAATAAAAAAATAGCCAGAGGGAGTCTTACTCTTGTCCTTCTCCTGACTCCTCCTCTGTTGCTGCAGGAGACTGCCACAGGCCTTCAGCACTGTCTTCAGAGCACGCAAACCCCAGTCATAGTGCTGCTGTGGAGTCAACAGCTCCCTGGACACACAAATAAAAGGAAAATGTTTTCAGGTTTACAGACAATGTAATAAAATAGATGTTACTATGCCCACCAACCTCAATTCTGACCCAAACCTAAAAAACATAACCACAAATTTCTACCTGGCAAGGTTGAAAATTGCAACCAGTTTGCGCCCCAGCATTTCTCCATTTTTGAAGCCCTCAGAGTAGAGGATGACCTCAGCAATGAGCTCATTGTCTGGCCTGCTCATGGCCACAGGTCTGAACAGCTGCTTTAGGTTGTCTGGAAGCTTCTGTCTGCCTCCGTAGCCTTTTCCTGCTGGGTTCAATGTGATGAACACTCCAGAGTTTGGGTCCAATTCCACCTGGGTGATGAAGAAAACATGTTATAAAATATTATGTCACTAATAATAAATATTTTATGCTAGATGCTAGATTGCTTGATGGTTAATGACCTAACAAATTCCACAATGGATGAATAAATAACTGATCAATTTATTGACAGGAAGGCAACAACTCAACTTCTATTCGTATTTTCTGACCTCTTTCCCCAACAAATCACATCTGTTCTTGTGATGTTTAAGGGAATCTTGAATGGCCTGAATTTGCATGGAAACTGCAGACAACACTGCCTCCTCTAAGCGGTTAAACTCGTCAAAGCAGCCCCATGCTCCACACTTCACCAAACCCACAAAGATTCGTCCCATTGACTTCACGTCGATACCCTGAAAAACAGACAGATGCAACTTAGAAAGAAGATCCTTTAAACTGTTTTCATTGACAGTTGTTCTCAATTACCAGTCCTATTTGTGTGTGGTCACAAGTTAAATGATCACAATTATACAGATTATGTTCACTGCATAGTGTGCTGCTCTGTAGCTGGCACATTAAATCACATACTCTCTGAGAGCATCTTGATACCTCATCACAGTTGAAGACCAGGACTTGGCGCCCAAACAGCCCCCCAAGGGCTTTGACCGACTCTGTCTTGCCTGTGCCAGCAGGCCCATAGGGGTTCCCCCCAAGACCCATCTTCATGGCCTGAGTCAGAGTGAGGTAGCACTTATCAGTCAGAGGAGTGTGCACCAGCTTAGCCGCATTCCCCTGGGAGACAGGAGGGGTAGGATGTAGAAGAAAGTGAGCGATAACGTGAGAAAGGAAGAGACAGAAACACGGTGAGATGCCCAGACAGAGGTAAAGATATGGAGGATTGAGGATGGGGGTGTACAAAAAAGAGGGAAAGAAGCCAGTAGAAGATAAACAGAAACAGACAGATGATGGATTAAGAAAGGGGAGAATGAAAACCAAATGAAGAACACGTAAAGAAAATGAAAATGAGTGAGACTGAATCTAGCTTGTGTTTTTTTAAATAAAACATAAAGCAAGCCATTTTCTGTGCTCCTCATCTATGTATAAACACTGCCCCCAGATGGTAAACAATAAGAACTTCAGGCACACTCCTGGAAAAATGTTTTGTGAGAACCTGACTGACAAACAATCTAGCAATTCCTTACAGCATTAAAGATCCTCTACCTTCAAAATTCTCTGCTGAAACCAGTGCATTTTAGGATGTTTTATTTTAGTGGTACTAGTGGAGGTTCCTGCTTGCAACACACTTGATACCCAACAACTATCTATAACTCAATTGCTGCTCTGGCTTGGGTTAAGTAAAGCATGTATGAATATATATGAGTGCCTTATACTGCTACTACTACTACGACTACATTATGTGTACTTTTGGTATTTTTGTACTGTATGTTAAGTTATTAAAGTTAGGAAACATGGCCTGCATGAGAACTTCTAATATGTATTTGTTGATGAATTGCAGTGAGAATTTAGAAATTGAATGCACAGTATCGTTGAAATGTCAATCATGAATGGGAGTCAACTAATCTGTCCATCTACAGAGAACAAATCAGCAGTTATTAATAATTTGAGTCATTTAAAAAGTATTACATATTGAATAATCTCTAATAAAGGTTAACTGCGGCCCAGAAACATCAGTGTGTGTTCATTTGGGAAATTACAAAAGAGAAGTTCATCCAAAGTACATACCCACCATACATACACACCTGGTATTCATATGTATAGCTGAATTGTGCATCCACCATATGTATGTGGCAGCATTTGTCTGTTCCCATGTAGAAGCGAAGCTGCTTCTTCCAGGCCCAGGCATCAGGACTGGTAACTCCTGCCTGATTAAGTTGCTTCACTACACTGATGTTGTGAATAATATCCAGGATCAAGGCCTTCAGCTTCAGCTGCAGGACACTGGACTCTGTACAGGAAGACATGTATAAATAGAGAGTGGGAAAATTGGTTAAGTTATACAAATAATAAACATATACGGTCAAGTACAGGATTCAGCAAGACTGAATATTTGTCATTTGTGTAATATTAACATAGAAATGCACTTTACCAATATTCTATGCAGTGCATGAAGTTGGATTTTCATATTTTAAATTATAGTGGGTATACACTTTGCTTTGAATGCCTTGTGTGTGAAGTCAGCCTAGCCGCAGCAGCACAAAAATTACCTTGCCAAATGTACACCATCCTGTCTCGTCTCTGTGCCAAAGAGGAGATCACTCCCACTACCTGCCTGGGTTTATGGTCCATTAATGTAGACTAGGTAATTAGATTATCCTTCTTGCCATTACTTTAGCTGCTTTAATCAGTACTGCCACTCCAAAGCCTCTTCAGACTACCTGGTTTGTTTTAAGGGAGTCAGTAATTTAATGAGATGTTATCATGGAAATGAGTACTATTTCCAGAGTGGATGGTAGAGTTTTGAATGCAAGACAGTCCCAACTAAACTGAACTATATTTTCTGAATGTAGAACAGCTTCCATAACTTTGGAGCCTAAAATTTAAGTAACTGATGAACAAAATCTGGCCTCGGTAATTCTTTGTGCACAAACATTGCTTTCAGAGATAAATTTTCATATGACACAGAAATTGAGAATTTGCCTGCAATGTCCCGTGAAATGATGCCACTACCAGGGTTATGAGGGAGCTTTTCATCTCATGCATGGATAAGGAACCTTGATTTAAATTTAAAAATCCTTTTTACAAATTTAAGTCCTGTGAAAAAAATCCACTGTCATGCTTTATGTAGCCATATATTTTGCCCCAAGTCATTAAATTAGCCTGTCAGCTACTGCTTCTGCAGCTTTAAATGGTAATGCTTCTCTGTGGCCTCTTGTGTCTGACTGGCTATCAAGAGATTCACACAAGAGCAGTCACCCGGCATTAATCTCTCAGTTCTAAGTAACAAGATTTTGATCAAAGCTCCAGTCATTAACAACACAGAGTGAGTGTGATAGTAGACCAAAAAGCAAGTGTCAAGTAGCAATTGTTTATAAGGGCAGCACAGCAATTTAGAGAGGTTAATATTATGAGGATTGTGATCAGCGACCGAAAAAGAAGAAGAAGAAAAAAAGGAACACTGCCACTGAAGTAAATAGGGGTAAAAGAGGAGGACAAGATCCTGAGCACCGTTTAGCTTGCCACAAATATGTCTAAATATTTAATGACCTCTTGACAAAAAACGTTACTGGGGGATGGTACTTATTCTCAGATTCTTCTGTCTGGGATATCAGAAGTTGTTTTGTTAGTCATACCAGCACAGCAAGATAGAGTATATGGCTGAATACATTTAGGGATAATGTATGCAGGTTTGGTATGCACTAAAACTTAACTACAAATAAAGAGAGAGAAACAGAGGGAGAGACAGATAGAAAGCTTATGACAACCAGGACCTGGTCTGCAAATATCTAACCTACATAAACACAAACTCTGATAGGAGATCGGATGAAAAGGGAGATGGTTTTAAATTAGGAATTAAAGTTTTGGCACTTCATACACACAGGCAGTGTGTATGCTGCTAGTTAGTTAACAGCTACAGCTAGTTTTAAGTCAGTACATTGGCTGCTTTCTGTTTTCTTGAAGTGATGCTTTGAGTTAAAACTTCATGTTTTCCAGGTTTCATTTTGTTGATGCTGGAATGAAAAGACTATGACCAAGCTCCTCTTTTATTCAATGCAACCTAAAGGATGTAAATATGTGACAGTGTTGTAGTTCTGCGAGATATTGCACCAGAATAAAAGGACACACATATAATCAGTAAATTATACATACAAACACATACAGAACTACCTGTGTTAGTGTTATCATCAGCACTGGTGTCCACTGTTGTGTAGTGTTCTAATTTGGCCATAAGCTCCAGTTCAAGCTGCTGCAAGTTTTGCTCTTTAAGAGCTCTTTCCACATCTTCTGTAAACTGGATTTGCTCAGCCAGACAAAGAATCTGCAAATAAATAGTAAAGACAGACACTTCAGAGTAATTCAGAAAATGTTCTTACTAGAAAACTTTTTAAACCTTTGGGAATATTCAGGAAAAAAATGTTTGATCTTCAAATACAGATGTGTGTGAACCTGTGATGGGTAACGTGAGGGATCCAGCTCCCCTTTCTTCCCTGCTGACAAACATTCATACAGCAGGTGCTTCAGAGTTTCCTTCATTTCCACAGACAGCTCACTTAGCCACTCCTAGAAAGAATGAAAGCAGTTCACACATAGCCATAAACTCTATAAAACTCTTTTCAAAATTAAATTTCATGTGTTCCATTTTAAACACACTGTCGTTTCAGTGTGTTACATATACACATACATGCAATACCTTTAAGTGTTCAATCATATATACTGTACTTCCAACACAGAGCATACAGTGTATACATTCACACACAATTCTGCACAAGGGCTTTACCTCAACGAGGCTGGAGATCCGTATTAGGTTTCTGAGTGGCACTATCTCCCCCTCCAAAGAACACATGGCAACAATGTGCTGGCATTGCTCATCAAACCGGACACTGTGGATGCCTGCCCAGATAATACACAAGCAGATTCCGTGATACAAAGGATATCACAGTAAAAGTAATAGAACGATGAAGAGCACGACATGAGAAGAACAAATAGATCAAAACAGAGGTTTCTGACCTGCAAAGAGTTTCTTGAGGTGTGACTGGATGACAGTTGGGTTGGTTGCCTGACCAAGAATCTCTAACAAATCATCATCACCTATAAAATAGAACCGTGGGAAGGCAGAGCGCTTCTCCTGCAACAACCACAGACATAAAAAAGTTTTGATGCTTACAACCCATGTTATATATATATATATATATATATAGTCTTTGCACACAAAAATGCAATGCATGTGTGTACCTCCAGGAACTCATTAAGTGACTTTTGGCAGCGCTGCAGCTGATCCAGTATGGTGACAAGGGAGTTTCTGATACCTGCCCTTGAGCTCAGAGAAACAACCCTGTTGTCTCTCTGAATGTCTGACATTATAGACCTGTTAAACACAGAACACACACAAACACAGAAATTTATTTGTTATCAAATGTGCAATAAAATAAAATAAAAAAATAAATAAAAATTCTGTTTGTCCATTAGTCCCTGAAAAAGAAACACCTAGTGTTACACTTACTATCAGCCACAATAAAGTTGGAAACTTAAATAGTAAATCAAAACGTATTTGTGTTTTGTGTATTCTTTGTGCATGCTTGCACAATCTGTACAGAAATATTCTATCTGTATCTTGTAGTACAAATCACCAACACAAACCCCTTGTATGTGAGAAGCTACATGACAATAAATCTGATTCTGATAAACAGTACCTGAAGTCTTCATCAACCCGTTTGAAGCGGGCCTCCTCCCGGGGCAATGCCCCTCTTCCAAAAATAGGCTCCAGATAAACCCAACGCCTCTGAATAGCATTCAGACTCAGGAGGTACTCATCTAAGTCTGATAGACGCACCTCCCACAGACTGACCTGGATATACACAAAACATTGGTTAGTGCTGCTTAATTAAGGATTTGTAAATCTTGATATGGGAATAACAAAAAACATAAACCAATACAAGAGTCTGGGAGAGATTTACAAAAAAATAAAAATGAAACACTGTAAACACAGATTATAAAATATTCATAGATTCAAGCCTTTGACCTGACCTTGTCTTGGAAGCTGTGGTAGTAGGGAGAGTCTTTCAGAGACTGCAGTAGACAGCGGTTATCTCCCACCTGGATGGGCACAGAGTGGTGATAAAGCCAGTGTTTGCTAATCCTTAAGATTTAATTTAATGGTGCTGGAAGATAAGCCTGCATTGGCCTGACAATGTTTTTGTGCCTTTCAAGTGGTCACACATCAAAAAGGGAAATTCCAACGATGTGAATTCCCGATAACAGCAGCTAGAGAAGCCTTTGCAAATGTAAATGCATATATATATAAAAATAGAGACTTCCTCCCCCTGGGCGGGTGGGACAATGTCAGAAGGGCAGAGTAAAAGTGCTTCACCTTGGCTATGGTATCGATCGGGGACCGGGTTTTTTTTCATGTTCTTCGTTTTGAACCTCATTAGGAAAATATGTATTCACAATATGACTCAGTGTTTAAAACTGAAAAGCACTTTAGACTTATTGTTATAGCTTTTTTTTCTATAAAACAGAAAATATTGAGCCCTCACATTTTAACTGCTGTGTTAAAGTACTTAATAAAAATTTTAGAGCATCAAAGTGAACATAAATTATTAAATATCAAATAAAATTTAATTAGTCTTTCTCAGTCTGCATTTAACGACATTCTCTCTTTAGTTGACCAAGAATAAGACGTCTTTTGCAGCGTTCCCATCCTATAGAGCACCTTGATCAAATAAAGCTCAAAAAGAGGTTATTGGGGTGTAGAATTAATAAAAACCAGTAACACACCCATCTTATTTGGGTGGACAAATATGTAGAATTAATATAAACCAGTTTGCTTTTTTTGCATGTGTCTACCTGGTTGACAATATCCTTCCAGTCCTTGATGAGGGTGAGAGTGCGCCTGCTGCTGTCTGTATACTCAGTGAGGTTGAAGGTAGCTGCGGCTCCCCACAAATCCAGTTCCCTCAGCGCTTCTCTGATCGTCACTTCAGCCTGAGCACGACTGTTCAAGTCCTGAATGCAAGCACACACAGTTTGATCATTTGTGTTCACTCATCACTTTGTATACAATTTACAAAAGCAGTACAAGGCGTCCTATAATAACCGTCTATGTTACTCATACTGGGTGTTGGGCCAGAACATTTACCCTCTGTATCACCTGTGTACCCCGTTTAGTTACATTTTCAATAGCTTACAAATTGTGAAGATGCAAATGTTGTATGTGGCTTGCCAGGAATATATTGTTATATATAAGAGAAACAGTAAAAACTGTCAACAGCATGATATATATGATCTAAAAATTACATTAACAGCATGTCCCGTGTGCATTTTCTTACCTGCTGATGCACCCTAGTGTCCATTTATTGTGGCAATGTTGGTAACTATAAGGATTTATATTTTTCTAACTAAGAAGACCAAACAAGATCTGAACACTTTAAGAGATGCGTGTACCTTAAAAGGTATGTGCCCCCCAATTCTCCCTCATGTATCTATATACATTTGCATGATTGTGTGAGTACTAACCTTGAGCTCCAAGGCCTTTTCTATGATGGTATTTGCCACACCGAGGAGGTCATTAAAGGTTAGTCTTTCCAAAGTTGTCCCTCTTGGAAGGCCAAGCAAACGGAACATGTCCAACCAATGGTCCTGGGACAGGTGCTCCCCACGCACATACTTCAGCACTGGGACCATGTTCTAGAGATGCAGATCGGAAAAGTATGAAAATAATGACTAAACGAATATCCAAAGATGTAGAATATGAGCCATGATCAAACAGGCAATTCTTTCTTAAAAGATAATACTACTACTATCATTATAACTACTATCATTGTTCCCATTTTTCCAACACTGATGCACTCTTTTTGTTGTTACCTGTTTTGTTGTAAATTCATAAAATTTAAAGATTCATAGAGATTAAATTTACTGTACATTTCACGGTCAACACAGCACAGCACAGAATAAACCCTTTTGAGGTCAACCTCCCACCCCATAAATAAATAAACCGGATCACTGTAATAAAAAAAATGTACATGGTAGCAATTTTAATTTCTGAGCAATAACTGACTAGGAGCCAGGTTAGCCAGTAAGAGTGAAAGTCCAAATATAATATTTTAGTCCTGTAACCCTACAAAGAATGTGTGCCTTTCAGTGCATGAACCTTTAACAATCACGAACAGGTATTTCGGAAAGCTAGCAGACAAAACACAGTGTATTATACAGTCAGTGTTGAATACAAACCCACAGTTCAATGAATGAGTCCTTATCTCAAACAAACAAGGAAACAAAGACTCAGCACCACCATTGGCCGATGAAAGTCAGCCCAAGTGAAGTATCTTGCGTCAAGTTAAAAGATGGAGTTGAAGAATAATCGTTTTCTGTACAACAGGCAAACTATGAATTACAGACTTTTTGGCTTGTTGCCAGGAGTTGGCAAGCTAATCGATCATCACTCTCAGAATAGACTGGACCTCTTCTACTGTTGAGTACATGGACCCTTTTTGATTTAAAAACACACACTGGATATGGCCTGAGTTGAACTTGTGAACCGAGCTGAACTGTGGGTGTGTGTGTGTAACACAGCATTGTGTGTACTTTCTGGCACAGAAAGCTACAGTATGTTTCAGTGCAACTTTTGTAGGCTGACATTTTCTGAAAAATGTATGCTCTCCAAAAGAGGAACCACTTCAAATATGCAATTATATGACTAACCTAACATTTTGAACCCTTGCAGCCTCTCAATTGTTAGTGTCTTGTGTGACCTGCGTAATCTGGGTGTAGCTTTGTTCCTCCGTAACAAATATAACAAATAATACCTTGTATTTGTCCACTTCTCCTTGCAGTTTAACAGACATTGCCGTAGGCTGCTCCAACTTCCTAAGTCTCTCCTGCCATGTAAACAGAAACTCCTCAAACACATATGTCTTACTCCTGTAAAAAAAAAAAACATACATGTCAACACACAACTGAACACAAATCAGTGACAGAAAGTTCCAATCATCAACAGAAGGCCTAAACATAACCCTCTACCTGAATGTGATCCAGTCCTCCTGGGCCTTTTCTGTGAAGCCTTGCTGCCACTCCTCATACAGACCCCACATCTGGCTGTACTCCTCCATGTCTCTTTTTGTCTCTTCTGCCAGAGAGAAATCTGGAGCCTCCAGGTCAAAATAGGTACAGTCCTCACTGAGAGGAGAGGAGAGGAGAGGAGAGGAGAGGAGAGGAGAGGAGAAGAGAGAAGAGAAGAGAAGAGAGGAGAGGAGAGGAGAGGAGAGGAGAGGAGAGGAGAGGAGAAGAGAAGAGAGGAAAGGAAAGGAGAGGAAAAGAAAGGAGAGGAGAGGAGGGGAGATTGAGTTTGACACTACTACAACTGGTTATAATCATGACAGATTTATTAAATTTACTAACAATTTTATCAAAAGAAAAAATAATTATATAAGCTATTCTCTGTTTACAGCATGAGAACATTTTATCAAACTACAACGTTTTCCAAAAAGATGAGGGCAATAAACCTTCTCAGCTGCTCTGACTTTTTCGGTAAAGATAAAACTATAAATTCAGCGTATTAAAAAAGAACATACAGCAGTTTACTGCGCACAAGCTCCAGCTCCTGAAACTCTTGCTGCTTGTCCCTGATGGTCTGGAGGCACGCAAGAAGGGCAGCATGATCACCACTCTCGAGCATGTCATCTTTAGGCTTAAGCTGGTCCCAGCGGGCCTTAAACCGTTCCAGATCCGCTCTGTAGGCGTCGATACGACTGGCAGCATTACTTCGCATCACTTCCACCTAAGGGAGGAGCAAGGTAAGAGAAATGAAGTAGTAACAAGAACAGCCAGGGACAGAAAGGGACAGTGACAGGATGGACAAGATGGACAAAGGAAAGGAGAATTAAAACTGCTATATCACAGAAAATTTGTGATGAGAAGTTTTTTTTAACCGTGAACCTATTTCTGAGTTTGTGTCACCTGTTCTTTGATCATGAGCTGGTGGCTCTCCATGACAAGCTCCAGTTTGTCCCACTTGGCCCTCAGTGAGGACAGTGAATCCAGGCCGGCACCAGCCACTGCTCGCAGCAAGCGGTTTTTCTCCTCAGCACACTGAAACTGAGGTAGGATCTATATACACACATACAATATAGTTAGTTTATTTACATATCATGTCAAACACTGGGACATCCCAGATGGAATTACAAGACACTGTTATATAGCAAACATCAGAAATATTACAAAATATGCAGAATAAATGTTGAGACTTATATATATATATATATGTGATGACACTGACAGTAGTGGCTAACATAGTTTAGATACTGATACGAAATATGAACCTTGAATACTAAAGTCACCAAGTTGAATGAGGGGGAACTATAAATCTATTCACACAAACCTCAAACATTATAGTACAATCATTTATGAAAGTTCCCAGCCTGACGTTAGGAGTGTGTTTGTCTTACTTCAGGTTTGCGGGCTAGTATCTGGCTATATTTGCCACTGGCCGCACCAATCTCTTCCATGCTCTCTGGTCGAGTGGACAAGGTTTCCATCGACTCTGAAACAAAACTGTCTATAGCTTGCGTGTGACCTGAAAAAGAGAAGAAGACATAAAGTAAACAGAAAAGGAAAGGGAAAGCAAAAACAAGGGGGATGTCTTCAGGTCGACAAAAAATGAAACAAACCAGAAAAAAAAAAAGAAAAGGAAAGGAGTAAATATCTGGCATGTCACTGGTGTAAATTAGACTTGCAACCTTATTTGAAAATGCCATTTCATTGCTGCAATTTTTTTATTTTTTTTGGTGGGAATTCAGTCAACATATACAGGCATTGATACGGACAGGTGGCAAATTAAAGGAATAAAAAAGTGGATAAACATAATGAATGCAGATGCTTGTCACTGCATGGTACAGTTAAGCATTTATCATCAAATCATGCTTTGTGGCATGCTTAAAAATGCTGATCAGGCCCTGTTGGGGTCACTCAATGGTTTGACTAGTCTAAAATGATGGAAATGATTTAATATGGCCTTTAGCCACCACTTCTCAACCCGACTGAATACCTATGGGAGATTTCGGATTGACATATTAGACAGTGCTCTCCACCCCCATCACATCAGGGAATATCTTGATGTGTGGTCCATCCATCCAGCAGAGTTCAGAGACTCAATGACAAGACACATTAAAGCTGTTCTGGCAGAACTGGCTCGACATCTTACTATGACACTTGTTTTTTCCTTTAATTTGTCACTTGTGTGTATACAGTACCTATATGTATCTCACACATACACAAAAGTAAAGACAGTCAAGCTGTCTGTATTTACCTTGTATAGACTTCCTGAGTGATAGAAGCAAAATATCAAACAGTCTCTGGATGTGGTCATCGATGATGGCTTTTACTGGCTCACAGTTAACAGTAATACAGTCCACCTTCTCCTGACTGACAGAGGAAGAAGGAACGGATCAGTGCCAGTAACTCAAATGTTACAGTGTAAATTGCATGTTTTTGTGGTGTCAATTAAATGCGACCTTTTACTATAAGAAGTGAATCAAAGAAGTGAATTATATTCTGTTAGGGGGAATTTACATGTTAGTTGCAAAATTGCTAAATAAGAAAAACTCTGAGACACTTGCTAAAGCTGATTCATAGCAAATAACTACAATAAGACACGTGTCTTTTCTTCGTAGCTGAACAAAATATTTTCAAGATTAGGGTGAAGGTCTTGAAGGTGTAACAACTTAATAAGTAGACTTTTACTCTGGCCCGTAGTGTACTGAAAGGAGGAAGGAGAGGATGCAAGTAGGAGTTACAGTGTAAATTTCATTTGTATTTGTGGTATCATATTAAACATGTGACATTTTATGAACTGAAGTGAATTAATCCTGCTAGGGGAAATAAAATGTCTAAAGAAGAACTCAAGAGTTTCAAGATTAAGAAAATGAGCATGATCTTTAAAAACACAGAACGTCAAAAGGATCATAAAGCATTGCAACTGATCTGTGAGCTTGGAATTTTTTTTCAATTCCAAAGGCATGTTTGCTGATTAAACAAATGTCGCTGTTGCACTGTCACCCATTACCACAGATCCAGCTTGTGCTGATAACAAACTGTGACCAGGCTTTATTACCGGTACTTATTTACTACAAAGTTATCAGCCTTTAGATATCAAAATAGAGGATAGTGTGCTGATAGGTCAAATCTCAGGCATTGTTATGTTGTGATTTTGTTTTGCAATGAATAGGTATTTAATACATGTACTATAAATGTAAGACATTTTAATATTGTTTTATATTTTATTTACTTGTGATTATTATGTATGATGTGTACCTGGGCAGTCGTTCTGACTCCTTCCCTCTGGCTTTTAGGGCCTTGAAGTTTCTCTCCCAGTCTTGCACAGAATTCAAATGCTTCTCCACTAACTTCTCTAAATCAACCTGGCCCAGAACCACCCACTCCTACAAAACACACACACACACACACACACACACACACACAGACAGACACAGACACAGTATAACAGTGGTTTCACATTTCCTAATTTTAAATGTGTCCGTGTCAAAGTTGACAGGAGCTACATAGAACGAGACACTGATGACTAAATAAAAACAGAAGTAAGAGAGGGGACCAAAAAAGAGAAGTTCTGTGTGAACTGAGGGCTTCCCCCTATGATTTAGGCATGCATGGCTGCAGACAGGGGGGAAAAGATAATGTACTGTGTTTTATGTTCTGTCAGGGTAGTATGGAGGGGGGAAATGCTGACAATAACAACAGAGCTACAGTTCATAAATAGAGAAGCATGACTAAACTAAACACCACTCTTTCAAAGAAACAGCACAGCAATGGCTTATTGCTTCAGGCAGGAAACGGTGGAAATCATTAACATTGGCAGAAAAAACATGGACAAATGTTACAAAACAACAACAAAAACTACTAGAAACTACTACTAATTTGCATTCTACAACTTAAACTTTACTATCATGTGATATTAAATTTGACCTCTGAGGCCAGGTTCAAATCTCTTTAGTGTCAAAGATCAGCATAGTTGCCACAGAATGCAGAGCTATAGTAATAATTGTCATAGAAAATAAAAAAAAACATGTCATACTTATCCTAACATGAAACATTTTTACAGGACAGTTGACTAATAATTTAGAATCATTATCACTGTCAGAGTCATGTGTTCAGTCACCTTGAACTTGTGCTGTATAGCATGCAGGCGGCTAAAGAGGTCCTCGGCCTTGCTGAAGATGGTGAGGAACCCAGAGGCATTTCTATCAATCATGACGCCGAAGATAAGCTCCTCCCCCTGGGCACTGACCCCCTTGAATTGGTTTGGGATTGAGATGAACCGTTTCATCTCTCTGTAATAGCGCGCTCGTACCTCCTCAAACGGAGGACGGAACTGCAAACGTCCCTGCCTGACGGTGAGGACAAAGGTACATTTTTTATTTAATCCACATTTATCAATAATGTCTTTGTAGGAAAGAGACAGAAACAGAAAGACAGACAGGCAATTAGAGAAATGGTATGCTGTCAAGTTTGAGAAGTGTGTGGGTGGGAAACGACCAGAAAAAGTATGAGGTGCTAGTGATTCTAGATAGATAGATAGATAGATAGATAGATAGATAGATAGATAGATAGAGTACTTTATTGATCCCCAAAGGGAAAATCTTTAGATAAGGTGAAAAGGCTACAGATGTGTCCAAGAAAAGAAACAAACAAACAAACAAACAAACAAAGAAAACAATGGAAGACAAGGCAAAGCCTGAGACACAGTGTGAGACAGAAAGTGAAAGTGTGTGCACTGACTTGAAAGTGAGGTCTACATGTATTTCAGGTAGATTCTTATTTAGAGCTTCCAGTCCTGTCTGATATTGGTGTTCAAGTGCCTTGTACAGCTGATGATTCCAGTGCTGACGCCATGCCCGCATGTCATCAGACCTGAAGCCCTATACAGACACACACAGACACACACATACACACACGCATGAGCTTTCCAGGAAGAAAATTAAGATTTCTTTCACAGGTTGTGTAAAGTCCAATCAAAGGTTTAGCAATCAGCAATAAATCATTTTGAATCATGCTTATTTAAAATGATAAATGCAGTAACCAAAGAGCTCCCTGGTAAACCTTGTTTTTTTAAATGCTTATTGTCTTCTTATATAATTTACTGGCTAAGCATTAAACAGCAGAAGGCCAGCAGCAAAGATGGTTATACTTTTAATTGGGTTCAATACCTGAGCCTCCAGAGTGGCAAAGCCAGTGCGGAGGTCCTGAAGGCCATCCTTCCACCTCTGCTGATGTCTCAGTAGGTCCACATTCATCAGTGTCACCACCTGAAAAATGTACACAGAAGTGTACACAGAGAAGTAAGACTTAAGTTGCTTGAAAGAAATGCCCAGGCAACAAATAGATCAAATATGTGCTAACTGTCTCTGTACAGTATTTAGTCATTTAGTAAAATATAACAGCATGCTATTACCTTGTCAATAAAGTCAGTGTGCCATTTGCGCAACTTCCTGTTCTCGGTGGAGAGTTTCTCAGCAGAAGACTGCAGCTTGGTAATGTAAACTTCCAACTCTTTGGGGTTGTCCCATGTAATCTGCAGTTTACCACCTGATTCCTTTGACTGAGAACGAGGATTCTGATAAAAGAAAGGGGAAAAACTATTTTATTAAGTCCAAGATATTAAATAAATGCCAGGCACAATTTATAGGTGAAAGCTGAAAATATGTTGTTGTCTTAAACCAAATTGAGGAACTCTAGTTCATATACTGATTCATGAACTATAAAGAAAAAAAAAGAATTATATAATAGATATTAATGCAATTTCAAGTCACCAGATTCTAATTATATTACATGTTTGTTTTTTGTTTTTAATTACTCTAATAAGAACATTTTATAATATTTAACATGCAAGGCAAAACCTAAAACAATGATTTCCACTGGTGTGCAGTACCTTGATGACCTGTTCAAAGGCCAGTGCAAGACCAAGCATCATCGGTCTTTGAGAGGGAATCATCTGTTGGTCTATTGTGTTGTAGAAATGGGCCACCTACAACGCAGTAACACTTTGTTAGAACTTGAGCTTGAGACAAACTAAACCAGTAATTTTCAGACAGAAATGAAAAATTAAACGAGGAAAGAAAATAAGTTTGTGTGTGTCTTAACGAACACTCTCACCTGTTTTAGGACAATGGCTTGCCTGTAGAATTTGTCTGCAGTATTAGCAGCCTGTTGTATCTTGGCTGGGATGGGAAAGCCCAGAGCAGAAAGCTGTCTGACCTCCCTGAGCAGACTGACAAGTCTGTCTGAATACTGGATCTTTAGTCTGCCGTCCACATGGTCCAGGTCCATTACACGGTTACTGGCCTGGAGACTATAAAGAGAGAAGGAATTAGACTGAAGAAATATAAAATATTAGATCCACTCAAACCAGCATTCCATCTTAAGTACCCTCAATCAATGTGCTAACTAAGGCAATGATTAACATTTAAGATAGAATTCAGTGTTGCTCTGAACTTTTATGTCTTGTTAGTTAAGGTTACAGTGTGGAGTGTTTCCAACCTGATGCCTGACTTTGGGTCACCCAGTCCGGACAGTATATCTCTTGACCAGTCCTCAAACTGTTCTTGTTCATATGCCCTCAGAACTTCTAGCAGGTCATCACAGAAATGTAGGAACCCTTTGAACCCAGACAGGTCTGAAAGCAGCGCCTCAGCTATGCGGACAGAGTCCTCAACCTAATGTAAGAATGCAACAGAGGAATACAAAAGAAAGATTCATCAGTACACATTATTTTTCCCATCATCTCATCATCAATTATTTGTACTTGTAATCATTAAAAAGCTGATGATGTAGTATCAGTCATTATCAGATCATCACCACCTGTCTAATTATTTAATGACAACTTATTCTCTAACACATGAAAATCAATGACAGGTTAGAGAGCCCATGCTACTTAGCACTCACTCATATACAGTATACGGCCACATGACAAACACAGCCACTCAGTTACCTTGTGTATGAGCTGTCGGACCCAGACAATTTTGTTGACCACCTCAGGGAGGTTCCTGCCAATGAGTGGCCCAGACTTGTCTCCAGGACCTCCATGGCAACGACTCTCAAAGTCAGTCTTCAGGCCTAAGAATATCAATAAAAAGGAGAAGGGTCAAAGATGAGGAACAACAATGTGTCATCACTGACTTTCTCTACATCGGGGGTGTCAAACACACCAAAACTGGCCCACTGCACTTTGTGTGTAAGCTTCAGAGAAGTCATTCATTCATTTATTTTTAAATAAATGTAGTACTAAACATAAAAAGTAAAATACTATATTGTACGGTTCCAAAATACATGTGACTTAACATTTTGTCTGTGAGTTGCAATGCGCAAATTATGGCAGTAGACTGACTGAATGTCATGTTGTTAACAAACTGCACTTCTTAACACACATCTGGGCGTTTATTATATTTTGTAAATGAATGGTTCATTAATCATAAAAGGGAAAACTATGGATGTGTTAAATATATATAAATATATAATATAATATAAAATGGTTTTACTGCTCTAGCCCATTTGAGCTCAGATTGGGCTGTATGAGGCCTGTGAACTAGTTTGACACCCCTACTCTAAATTATACACATCATTTTTATTCCAAGTCACTTACTATGAGTGAACAGCTAGTGTTTCTGCTAAAGAATATATTGCTGTTTCAGGGATAGAGCCAGGACAGAATATTTACTCTAACCACTAGGACACCCCCATTTAAACTAAAGCATGTCTGTCTTAAATGTACCACTGTATTCTGGACCAGGGGTTTCCAAAGTCTGACACTGTGCTTTCTCATTGTCACATTGAAACAGAACTGTGTACCTTTATTGTAATCCAGTAGTCTGGCCAGTAGGGTCTCTCTCTCTGACTGAAGCTCTTTGCTGATGGTTGGACGTCTGATCAACTCCTTGTTTTTTTGAAACACCTGCAACAGCTAGACAATAACACAAACACCCCCATACACATACGGTAAGTTCCTACATCAGCAAACACCCACACATAATATATTACGTGAAATGAAGTAGTATGTTTCACTACCTGTTGTGGATTGTCCTGCACGTCAGCAATGTAGCTCTTTAGCCTGCCAGCAACCTCCTGCTCTGACGGAGCCATTAGGCGCTCAAACTGAGCCACTGCTGCTCTCCAAAGAGGCTGCAAAAAACATATAACAAACAGTCATAAGTTAAAGAGGGATGTTTCATCCTTGCCTAGATATATTGCATATCAGAAGACCAAATAATAATTGTTAAATATGCAGTGTTTATACACTGAATAAAAGTCAATTCAGGAAGAGGTGGGTGAGAAACATACTGGCGCCATCAGCCAAAAATAAAAGTGTGTGCATGATTGGAGGTTCACCCAGCCTGGATATTAGTCTGTTGTAAGTGGCATCAAGCAACTCATTGTCTACCAGCAAATGGCTGTCTCACCGTCACCAGTTTTTATGGAAGATTTTTGTCATTCTGTTTCGCTAATTTAATGGTTTGCCTCAGAAGAAAGTGCGAGCCACTGCTCAGAGACAGTCTAGTTCAGCTGCACAGCACACAACCACTGAGCCAAAGAGTATGTGAGTAGAAAAACAGAGTAAACGCAGAATATTTGCAATAAAATGCATTTTACGCTGAGTTTACAAAGTCTGAATTTGTTAAAATAGAGAAACTTAAATTCAGAAGGTATACAATTGTTGGGCTGACGGTGGCCAGTTGGAAATATAACATATCACCCAACCCTAAAGCAGGTATTCAACCTGCAGCCTGCACATACACTTGCACACGAACAGTTTCCCACAGCTAACCTCAGTGTAAGGGTTGTAATGCAGAGGGTTGAGCCCAGAGAAAGGTTCAAAAACGCGATCTGAAGTCAGGGCCTGCTGTTTCACTCCTGGTAGCAGACGCAGCAGTTTCTCATGAACCATGCGCAGAGTCACCACCTGGTAGACATAAACAAAGACAGGGTATTCACGTGTTATCTGTGTCCACTGTTGTTTGTGTTTGATTATCAGGCTCAGAGGAGTCAACAATATCACTTACATTTTATGAATCATTTTAGGACTAAGATGCTGTGTGCATCCGGGTATGGGACACACGCAATAAACGTTAAGGTCAAACCATCAGCGGAAAATGCTAACAGGGCAGATATTAGCTAGTTCTCACATTTAACAATCCGTGCACAAGGGAACTGATACAATTTATTGGAAAGAGGAAAGAAGCATATGTATGAATGTGACAGGTCTCTGGGACACTGTAGCCACTTGCTTGAGGTAGAGTTCCTAGGCTATAGAAGCTAAAAGGGAAAAAAAAACATAACAGATACTACAGGAAGATAAGTGCTTGACAAATAGTACTATAGATTTAACAGTACTGCATAATAGAAGAAGTCTCTTTGTCAGTCCATATATGGTTCCCTTCTCCTTCCTTGTTCTCAGTTAAACATCATTCATTATGAGGGAATTCCACTTAAATGTGACCTCTTCTGCTTTGCAAGAAAATATAATATTTTAAGCACTGGATGTGATGCAATCACTGTATCACAATGTCATGGGGAAAAAGAGAAAATAATGTGTTTCCTCGACCCTGATTTAGAACCATATCTTACCTCGTCTAACCTTTTTGCAAGGCAATTCAGGGTTTGCGGGCAGTGCTTGTTTCCCTTCCAGGGATGGGGGGCATATCTTTTCCACACCTAGGAGAAAGAGGCAATTTAAAAAGTTGTCAGTGTTTACCACAACAAAACTGATGATCCCCGTCTATCTTTTATTTTACAAGATCCAGATTCAGTTTGAATTTATGTAAAGGCGTTCTTAGAGTTGAATTGAATTGGGGTGTTGTTGTGTTGTGATAGAATTTGTAAAAATGAGAGTAATTTTACGTATACTTTCCACCCCCATTTCTAATTCATGCATACCTGTCCAGTCAGATGCTCACAGGCTACCACCCATTGCTCACAGATGGCAACACCTGTTCTCAGGTTCTCTCTGACTGATACAAACGGCTCCTCAAAAATTTTAAGACCACTCAGCTTTCTCTGCACATATCTCCCCATGGCTCCACCTTGTACATGTACATGCAAACACACACAACAAGAAAAGATGACAAACATTAAATTATTGAGATGCCATGTTCCATATGTACAGCATATGTTGTATACAGAAGAAAAAAAAGTCAGTTTCATTTCTCAAAATATGTTTCTTTTTGACATAGGCTTGACGCACACTGTATGTTTAAAATCAACATCAGCAAATATTTGTTTTCATTTCCTGGTTTTGGTTTTGTGTCTGCCCACCGATAACATCCATAAGTCGGACCATGCGTGTTTCTGGATATGGCTCAAAATCAGTTTGCCTCCAAACATCATCCAAAGTGTCTCTGCTCAGTTCCACTAGATCTACAGCATCAGACATAGACAAGCCATCAAGACCACCATATTCCTAGTGGAAACAAGAGAGACATGGTTTTGTGTGTTAGTTAAGTTTAGTTTTTTATATTCCTTCCAGTCAGGTCACTGCAAAATAAAAGATCAGCTTCTAAAATGATTAAACACTGTTCACAACAGTTGGCACAATAACGTTATTGTTAAGACTCACAAATATTAAGTTTTCAGACTTGCATTAAAAAGCAAAATATACAACAATGTAACAGTTTTTTTTTTTCTTGTAGCAACTCATCTGAACAATCACTGCTTAATACAGATAATAATTTACTCACATCTCAATGACTAAATAATAAATTCAGTTAGCAACTACCCTTTGTACAGTAGAAAAACAATATGGAGAAAATGTAATAACCTTTCTTGATACATGTAGCCAGTCTTGATACATAAAGGTACCTTTTGTATGGATTTAAATTGCTCTGTGAAATATGTGGCCCTTTCTCTCACGCTGTTCTTCTCTGCATACTCGGAGAGATCAGCCCAGTACTGGAACTCATCACTGGGAGTCAGGATTCCTGGATAGAGTGGAAAAAAAATGTGAGTACATCAGAATGTGAGATGTGCGTAAATCAGAATATATCCTGGTTCATTTTGTTGTTTTGTTTACAAGACAACTTCTTTTATGCATACCAAGAACATCTTCCTCTACGCGGTCCTTCTTGGCAGAGGGTTGTGCTCCAGACTGGCGGACCACTGAACCCAGGCCAAGCTCCAGCTCACTCAACAGGCCTGCCAGTTTAGGGTCAAATGCAGAACGCCACCGCTCATCCTTGAGAAGAGAAAAAGAGTCACAACTTTTAGACTGAATAGTCATTTTCTGCTCCTGCAATATTTGGGCACCCAGCTTGAGGTAGAGCAGGCTGTCCACAAATTGGAAGGATGGAAGCTCGATCCCTGACTGGTCCAGTCTGCATGTCAAAGTATCCTGACTACCAAATTTCTGTGTGGATGATCATTTCTAATAACCAGTTGGCACCTCGCATGGCAGCTTCTGCCATTAATGGAATCACGTCACATGTAGTGTTAAGCTCTTTAAGCATTTGGAAGACCAGAAAGTCACTATATATAATAATAAAGCTTAAGCCATTTGCTTAATTTACAATGTCTTGTTTATCTTTTTTCTTCCCTTTCACTTTCAATAATCCAAATACAAATAAAGGAAATGTTTCAACTAATTCTACGAGATGCATCTATGGGCTTCTTTAACACACAGGGACAGGCTCACCTTCAGCAGTACAGGTGCAAAGACTTGTTTTACAGCCTGGTAGAGGGTGTTGATGGGAGACTCCAGCATGGATGACACAAGGAGGCTCTGGTGAAGGTTGTCTTCTGTGATCACGGTGGGATGCAGCTTGAAGAAAACCAACACTTTCTCTCTGCTGTCCGCTGATGCTTCAATCTGAGGATGGGAGACAGGACGAGGATGAAGAAATGTTTAAAAAGAACAAGTAAACATATGATGGTTAATTGTTAACTTTAAAGCATGATGCATTACATGCACACATACATACCACCAGGCTATTAATTTGAAAGTGTATGGTAATAATGTTTTATTTAAGTTACCTTATTCGACAAGTGAAGGTCATTGCCACGTCTGCTGACGGACAGGACAAATTCATTTCCATCGTCCAAGAAGTTATTGAGCTCTGAGCTGTCAGCCAGGGACGATGAAGGCTTTATCCCATAAAAGTTTCCGGTTGTTGTCAGTATAAACTTTTTGCGGGCGTCATCTGAACCAGGGGGCATCTTTCAGCTGCAATAGTGGCCTGATGTTGAGAAAGCTGTAGTGTACAAAAACGACATTTTAATGCCATCGGCAACGGAGGTAAGAAAGAAACTTTCTCAGTTCACTGAAATATAACCAGGCTACGACCCTATTGGCATATCATGTCCAGATTGTACCCATGAGAGTCACAAACTGGGGCGTAGCTCAGTCCATAGAGACTTGGCTTGGGAACCAGAGGGTGGCTGGTTCAAATCCAGCATGAACCCAACTGCTGGCAGGGTTGAGGGAAGTAATAAAGTATATGTACTTCTTAAATGGGGCAATAACTTCAGTTAAACATAGCTTTATGACGTAGTGTTACTTACTACAAAGAAGAAAATGTGTCGCTTTAAGACTACACGTCAAACTATAACCCATAACCTCTCAAGACCGTTTAAATGTCTCGGTTATATCCAAGTACAACTCGTTACTTTGCCCCAAAGGTTGCCAGTTATCGTTGATATCGTTTCCAATCTGCTAAACCAGCTAACGTCTTTCTCTATTAAACGCGAAACAACGTTGGCTTATAAAAAATAGCATGCACTCACACAGTCACCAGTCTATAAGGAACTTCCTCCACTCGTATGTGAAGGACTCAGACAGTGTTTGCAAAGTTCAGGCTGAGCAGTGGCTGTAACATCAGCGAGCTAACCGAGCTAGCTGACGTTAGCTCATCGCCTCTGTAAATTAACGCTGACCGCTTTAGCGAACTGGCCTGACGCAGGTAACTTAGCAAGCTAGATAATAGGAGCCTTGGTTTCGTACCAACCAAATGTTTTGTCTTCGTCAGTTTCGGGTAACTTCGTTACATTATAGCGAAGCTGTAGCAATCTGTTGCTCGGTCTCCAGGATTATGCGTGCGTGGTTACCAGGCAACTTCTTCTTCTGCGGAGTTTAATGGCGGTTGGCAGACGTCATTCCTGTACTAGCGCCAACTGCTGGATTTATCTTTACATTGCAAAACATTCACAGTTCACAAACTGTCTGACTTGGAGCATTTTATAGGTTTTTTCTGAGAAGGTGTTCAAGATGAATATCCAGAATATCCTCTGTACGAGATTGTACCATACCATTTTGTCGCTCTGCATTTGGGCAATCAGCCTTCTCTGTGAAAGCCACAACTCAGAGGAATACCCTACGTGACGATATAAAGAGCTGCAGCTCCATCAGTACATTTAAAACCAAATTAAAAAGTCTGCTAAAGGATACTCAGCTCTGTAGCCACTGACATTGTGGGTGTATGTTATGTGCTATTGTTTGTATTTTGTATTGTGTCCTGTGTGTTTTTTGCTTTGTACTGTTTGTTATTGTGCTGTAATATGTTTTAACTGTGTCTGCAGAAGAGAGTGCAGATGAAAAGTAGCTGGAAGCTAACTCTGGTGCAGTACATCAAATGTAATCGTTTATGTTTAATACTGTACATGGTCCCGTTAAATAAATGAATGAATACTGAATGAATACTTTTCTGCTATCATGTGTCTTCTCAAAGAAAAGATTATGTCATGTCAGGGACTTTTAATTTTAAAAAAAGTAATAAACAATTAGATTTAAATAGTCTCTTTTTTATTTGTGAGTGTTTTAATGAGCTGCAGGGTAACCCTGATCATCTTCTTTTGTGTGCATCGTGTACTTTATATTATACCTATGCTGGATTTAGGTTCACTGGCTGAAAAAATGAAAGTGAAAATGAAAATGTGTTCAAGTGAATGACCTATTCACTTGAACACATTTTCATTTTGAACTGAAATTATGGTCTGAAAATTAGAAATTGAACCAGGGTCCCTCTTTTTCTTTTTCTTCACGTGGCTTCAATGTCAGATACCTACATTTCAGCTGATTTTTTTTTCTTTTTTTCTTTGATAATAAAAAAATATCACAAACCAATTGACACATGGGTCCTGTTGATAATACAGCTGGTGGCTTGTAGAATATAGTTTATTGTTATTGTTTTATTAATCAGTATTCAGAGCAATGGTTCAGTATTTAAATTCAATGTCGCACAGACAGACAGACAGACAGACAGACACACACACACACACACACACACACACACACACACACTCACACACAGAGGGATCCCCTTGATATGTGAAATTTCATTTCTGTCACTGACCTTATATAGATTAAAGGGAAGTGGTCACAACAAACTGTACATGTAAGTAATTGAATCTCTGGGATTAGTAGAGTCTGTATGATGGCCTTTATCTATTGTTGACTTCCTCTCAAACCTGTCTCATAACAGCCTCAAAATACTTCTTGCTACTGCACCTTGAACTATCATTTGGTTTGAATTGCACTGTGTGTGCAGTTCACACGTTTTTCGTATATGAGGTTGCTAAATAAAGCTGGTGAGAGTTAAAATGAGATTGATTTTGGGTTTCAAAAATCCCCTGACTGATGAGAAGTGATTTGTTTATTAACTATTCTGGGGCGTGGTGGTGCTTTCATAGCCTCCCACATCATTCTCAGTGGCCAGCACATTCTCAAATGTTTTTTGGGTAGTCTGTCAAGGAATACACATGGAAAATCCCAAGAAATCCTTGTTTGCTGTATGTTCCCTAAATTCCTAACTAAAGTCAGAACACAATTTTCTAGAATATTTTTCCCCCTTAATATTTAACTGAAAATGTACGTTCATTGTTACAGTTCAAAAACATATTGGCCAGTTGCCATAGAGACCTGATCATGGGCCTGTGTGTGTCAAACCCCACTTTGTCCTTGTAAGAGACCGTTGATGTATTCAGGCTGATCCTCACTTTTCCAGCTAGCCAAAACAGAGCCTTTCTTCCTATGTGTAATTGATTACGAAACAGCTTCGTTTCCTAACCACATTTGCCTAACTCAGTGGAAAGTATCATGAGGTCAATGAAAGTTGTAAATGAGAACTTAAAGAAGCCAAGAAAGGAGTATCAGAGTGCAAAGATAATCACACTGAGCTAACACTGGCATTGTGGGTTGGAGACAGATATATAAATAACCAGCATGCATTCATGAAAATAAATAAAAGTTTATACATTAGAGATTCTGACATGGATTCTGACTGGAAACTCTAGACTTCATGAATGGCAAGTAAGATCAATTAATCAAAATGGATTGATTGGATTGTAAAAAAAAATATGTTTTATCAAATGTGGGAAAAGAACAAAGATCAAAGGCTGAATGTGAAACATGGTGGTTAGAGGTGGTGTTCTGAACAAACCATCTGTGGGAGTATACCGTATACAGTTCTGAGAAAATAGCACCGCACCTGTGTCTAACAAAACATCAAACACAGGGCACTTTGACCCAAAAGCCACAGTTCACCAGATTACAGAGTACAAAGTTACAAAGTCACACACAAATTCACTGATCATATATATAGCCATGCATTTCCGGTACAAGTAAAAGTGAGTTCATAGGGCCCACTTTGGTGCCACAATGCATTGCTGTTTTGTGAATTTGTGATATTGTGTCATTAATGTCCACTTCATATCACCCTCTTCAGACTAATCACTGCAACTTGAAAAAAGGACAGACTAGAGATACTGCTGGATGAACAAATCACTCAAAGTGCAATCTCACATTTCCTCACAAGCTTAAGTTATTTGCGGGACTAGCATGACTAGAATTGCCTCATGTCAGATTATTGACGCAAGAAGACTCTCTCTCTCCTTTCACAATGGAATATTAGTTTATTGCTTACCCATAATAGACTAATCGAGTCATTGGTTTCACTTCTCCCATGGAATCCCTTTTAATTGTGTAGCTGTGCATTTCTGTAAATGTTTGCCCTCCAAGCTTTTTGTCAAATTTTAGCTAGTTTACTGACAACTAAGGGAATGTTTCCTCGAGGCAAATCCAAAATGCAACAAATTTAGAGTCATTAAACTTAAGTTAACTCTGATATTTCATTTTATCTTTCTCCTCATTGAAGATTCTTTGTGGACTAATCAGCCATATCAACTGAGACACATCATGTCAAACCTACAACACAAAACAATTGTTTTTGTCATGTCTGTTTGTTTGTTTTCCAAAGAATCTATGTTGCATGGTCAGGTGAGACTGAGCTGACGAACAAACAAGGAAGTTCAGTTAAGTTTTCTTCCTTCTGTGACGTCGCAATAAATGTAGTGAAAGCACACGCACAGACATGTCACCACGCTCAACCCTCACGCCCACATTGTTAGATGGAATTCTGTTTCAAGCTCAACCCAAGTTACATATTCAAGTTAAATCTCAGTAAAACAAACATTAGTTACATACAGTATTATATTTGTTCCTATCGTGTTGTATTCAGAGATACAACAAGTTTTGTACAACTATAAAAACAATACAGTGTAAAGTTATGTTGTTGTATATTGCTGATATATGGCTTAAAAAAGGGTGTGAAAAAAAAACATTAATGTCAAATGACTCATAAGGCTCCACCCAGCAACCGTACACTGTATGAAGAGGAAGTGTTACGCCTTACTCTCACTCATAGACGAAGAGCTCGAGACAGCATGATGGTAAGAGCTTTCTTCCTTGTCTTTCTGGAAGACAAATAATATTGCGTTTAAGCCTATTACTTTTTATCATGCTGATGTTAGAAAGGACATCATGGACAGGTATTAACATAGCTTTCTGTATAAAAGAAATATCTGAAATGTCATTGAGCAGCAGCCCGTGAATGTTATGCATGTGTGCATGTGTGTGTGGGGGGGGGCTTATAGCCTCTCAAAATCTAAATCTTTATAGGAAGAGGTTGGTTTCAATTGCTCCCTATGCCATAATTATGTACTCTGTTTTAGCCACACGTAAACTAACACCTGCACGCATACCAGACAATTTTTCAACAGCGGTTATGACTAAGTGAATATGTGAACAGTGTAAATCATTGATACTTGTATAAATGTATTTGTTCATTTTATTCATGACTGGTTTAGTTGAAGGATATTGTGGCCAAGTGACTAAAGTTAAAGATACTCTAGGAATTAGAACTGTTTATGAAAGAGCTATCTAGTATTCATAACAGTCGTTATCTAAAATTGTAGTTAATCATACTTGTAATCCTAACTGAATTAAAGAAGTCAGCTTGTATTGTGAAAGATACAGTGATTTGTAAAGCAGTGTAGCAACAGCTAAACAAATAAAACTCTTCTGCCAGAGGTTTATTACCATAATTTCATCACCCTCATGTGAAGTATCAGCTTCTATATTAAAACGGCATCAGATGACTGAATGTTGTAAGACTGGTATGTGGTTTTGTAGCTTATCTAGCAGCCAAAGTGTAATTGCATGCTGCTAAGTGTTTCCTTGAAAACCAATGCAGCCAGCAACTAGGGCATTCCAAATCGCATTACATCATGTGGGAATCTCCATAATAATACATACGGCATTCATTTAAGAAACAGTTAATGCCGTAAGGAAATCGTTCTCCCAAATTCACCTATACCTACTGTAAGTTAGGTGGACAAAAAGTACCAAATATTGTAATAAGAAATTAGGGAAAGCTCACAATTCATTCCACACTTCCATCTGCTATCACGTTTCCTGAAACTAAAGAAAAATTGTACAGTACTTTAGGTAATCATATTAACCATGGGAATTTCCTCAGATGTGGTTTCTGGTGAGGAGCACAAGGCTATTCAGAATGAATCATGGTGTAGGTGATTCCCCGGGGAATCCTCTGTCTAACTTCATTTTTTTAGCACTTGCTTTATTCTATTCTGTGAATTTGTGTTTTAAGCAGGCTACAAAGTTTCAGTACAAAGAACTGCTCTCAAAAACTGAAAGTAGACTGCGTTATTTCTAGACTACATGTGTACACTATGAGTAAAATTAGACCAGGTTTCTCAGAAGACAAGGTGTGTGATGTATTTAAATTTCACAATCTGTTTATATTTTTTTATCCTGGCAAAACAATTGAGATATTGTTTACTACGTGGGAATTCCCTAAACCTTAGATGGCTACTAGCTTCTACAACATCACAACTAATTTACAGAAATATGAACTAACTGATACTTTCAGTATTTGGTAACTATAAAGCACATACAAAACAACATAAACTAGTAGGCACTGTTTGAGGTGTGATGGTAGATTCAGGAATACACCCTCCTGCAGAACAGAAACAGATCTCTGATAAGTCTCACTGGGACTTTCCTGTAGCTTGGTCTCTGTTGAAAACAGTTCCTTTGGATGTGTTTATGAATCCTCATACAATCATGTGAGCTAGCACTATTACACTACTACTTACTACTACACAGTTTTAGACAATATATGTAGTAGGGGGCTCTGTTCCATTCTTTATGAACTATGAGGTTCTGGTGGTACACTATTTCCCATAATGATTTTCAAAGTATGTAAGCTTAAGACATGTAAACAAAGACAACTTATTTCAGCATGACAGGACATTTTTGATTGCTGCATGAGCACTCTACTATGAATGCTTGGATGGATTCCTGCCTGATTAATGCGGCTGTTCACAGATTCAAAAATGTAAACATAATGAGATAAGTGATCAACTTATTTTTTCTTTTCAACAGGCAACACCTTGCAAGCCACAGTGTTTCCCGTAAGTACCCCACTTATTGTCTGAAACTGTCTGCAGTTGACATTGAAAAGCTGTGACTCACACACAACTTACCCCAGCCTGCTGACAGATGTTAACAGAGAATGATGTCATCAGTAAAGTCAGAGGGTCAGCACTCTTCTTTAATGAAGTGTTATGCTTTCAATAGTAAGTAGTGATGTAGTCATGAAAAGTATACTAACCCATGTGACTGGAACAAGGCTAGTCCTTGTGACTCTTGTGACTTTCTGATTCAAACACCCTCTTGATTCTTACTGTAAGTTGACCACAAAGGTTTGCCAGAAAAAAAAAATACTGAAACAAACAAATTGCACAAATGACTACCTACAAGATCCTTCCGTATCAAGGGTCATCAACTGACTTTACAGTACTGTACTATAAATGTATCACAGCAAGTTTGGAGGTCAGGGTTACAAGGAACGAGGAACGGGGAACTAATGATAAGGACCTAGACAGAAACTTGCTCACATATTCCTTCTAGTGAAGCCTATGTATTTGTTTTTGTAAGACAGAGATGGGACAGTTTCCTTTCAACTTTAGGAAGACTTGGTGACAGAGGAGGGTTAGTTCACTTAGTATTGATCAGTCTGTATGAGCGCATTTCCGGGCATAGGGCCAGGGAACTTTAGAAGTATTGTTTGTGCTGTTTTATAGCTATGTCTTACTGTAATGCCCCTGCGTTACCTGGGTAACCATGTAAACATTATGTTTTTTCCCCTATGTCTTCCAAGAAATCAGAGGCTTTCCTTCAGCCTGCCGTCTCTGGTCATGATTATAACCTGGCTTTTTTCTGTCACAGGTGAGCTGTCTTATCTTATCAACAACACACTCACTTCAACACACCTTCATCATTCATCAGTTTTACAGTGAAAACAAGTTGTTTATCTAAATAGATATAGGCATTAGCATTAGTGATACTGCAGATTTGTAAATTAATAAAAGCAACATCAAATGTGTTATGATACAAACAAACAGTGTTGAAGCTAAAAAAAAATAAAAAATCAGATAGCGACATATAATGTGAGAGATTCGAAAGATGAACATACAAAGAATTATCAACTAACACTGCAGTTCTACATAACTTTTTTTTCTTTGTCTGTTCGTTCTATATGTTGTTACAGACAGCCAGTTACCGTAGCTCAGCATAATAACTGAAAACTGGATCCAGACTAGCTGTTTTGAGACATGTTTTGAGACTTGGCAAGAAAGCGCATTACATGAACTATTCTCTAAATATTCCTGTAAGGCCCATATATTTACTATTAGAGTTCCACTATTCTCATCTACCCTATTTTGAATAACTTGCACTGTGGGGAGAGACATTTTTCTCTGAAGTTGGTGAACAAACAAAACGGCTAATGCATTCATGAGGTGACTGAAAGCACTCATGAACAAAGTGATAACGAAAAGAAAAAGCTTAACCTCTCTGTCACTTTCGATATTGTGACCTTTAGATCATGTAAAACATGAAAGGGACACTACTACTAATATATGTTTAACAAAAGACAAGTTAAATGGGGCTGAAGAGGAACTGAGATTAGTCCCCTACGTCATGAAGCATAAATCACCAAACAAAAATCCCTGACCTTCACGCCTACCTACATCCTAAACTCTTTGCTCAATGTTAATCGTATGGGTCTGTTAATCATTTTATTAGCAGACTTGCAACATAACACAAACACAAAAACATCAATGTTTTGGCTTACAGCAAACAACCTCTGGTCCCCTTCTTAATTTGCTTTGTTTTTCATATTACACTACACAATTCAATAGTCCTACAGTCCACACTTCCATATAAAACAACAAACAGTTACAGTGGAATATTTATATAACGTACTTTACAAAAAATACTACCAATGCAGACACAATTTTCAGAACAGATGACATTCATAGCTGGAATTGGGCTTTCTATAAAACACAGATTTTAAATAGCCTAAAGTAGTTTCTGATTGTTCACTGGGGGTTGCATTCAGTTCTCTTCAGACTATTTAATTGGGTAATGTTTCCCAGCATACTCTAACACTTTAATCCTGTTTATTTTTCTCTTCTAGAAAGTGCTGCTCCGATTACGGTCAAAGGGGAGGTTGGTGGAAATGTGACCATCTTCCACCTGAATGAGGGGCCAGTTGAATTCTTCTACTTTCAGAGGGGTACAGAGTATGTGAACGGCTACCATTCTACAAAGCCTTTGAACGATTCTGTGCCATGGCCTAACACCAGATTGAGTGAAGACAAGAGAACTCTATACATGTACAACTTGAACATCTCACACAGTGGTAATTATGAGTGCTACGTCAATAAGAACCCCCAAGGAGATGTCATTCAATACATCGTCCATCTCAATGTCACAGGTATGAGTGTGTTACAGTTAACATTTGTTTATGTTTTACACATTGATAGTAGTTTCAGTTTCTAACACTTTACAACACTATGATGAAATAATACTGTATATACACAGTACTCTGAGTATGGCACAATGAAATTTCTTAGATTTAGGCAGAAGGATGACCTGTTTCAAAAGCTAGAATTAGAGAGTTAAACGTACGTCATCATCACAAATCTTGTGTTGGTTAGATTTTAACAATCAACGTGATATAGTACAAAGTCAATGCCCTGGATTTGAACAGTTTTGAACCAAGAAATTCCACAGGGCATCCTTTACCATACAGGCATTAAACCTTAATTTTACTGTTAATTATTCTTGTTGTTTTCAATATGAGGTATAAACATCATATTAGAACTCAACCTATGTCATATGTATCTGTATCCTCACCTGCACGTTTATTCAGAGTCGGAGCACTCTGGAGTCCAGTTGAACAAAAGCAGCAAAACTTTCTTGACAGGTCATCTATTACTAGGACTAGGGCTAGCACAGGAAAACACCTTTATACCAATGGGAAACACAGCGTTTTCAACTCCTCTAATCTTATAAAGTTAACGTCTATGATCTCATCACTTTCTCATTACTGATGTTTTGTCTGTGAGCTATGATTTCGACCGGAGGGAGGCTTTGTGAAAACCCTTGGCTTCATTTAAAAGGTGTATATTGCAGATACAGTATCTTAATACGATGGAGATACAACCTACAGTAATCCTTTTTCTTCCCTGTCTCTCTCTCCCAGCCAAATACACAGTACCTGAAGTCAAAATGAATTGCAATGGCCTTAGTTGCATGGTGACATGTTCTTCATATGGCGGCTACCCAAAAAACAGCATGTCCTGGAGCATACCTGGGAGTCAGAAGGTGTGGAAGGAGGTGGACAGCAATGTGACGGAAGATCCAAACACCATGATGATGAACATTGTCAGCACCGCATACTTTAACTGCTCCAATGGAGAGCTGCAGCACAACAGATGCTCTGTGGGGGAAGTCACCTCAGACATGTTCCGAGTCTGTGAGTAATATACTCTAAAAAGACCAGTCCTAACGGTTTCTATGCCAAAATCTGTTTGATGCTGGGCAAGTTTTGGGAAGTGTGAAAAGCAACGGAAAGCCCATGACACAGATCCCCCTTGATGTCTACTTTTTAAGGAATATGTGAGGGAAATTTTGGCAGCCTTTTACATCCCGTCAGTGATGTTTGACATTAATATTGGAGTTCAAAGTTTGTGTTTCTGCAAAGACAAAGCTTTAATGCTAAAACAAGCCAGATGCTCTATGAAAATGTAATTAAGCACAGCTGTGCTTTGAGCTTAATGCTAATGCTAAAATTGGCTAAATATATTACACTGGATTAGCTCGTTTACACCTCAGCCAAAATGCTGCTGGATGTAGTATTTGGCTAATGTGATTCAGGCCTTGTACAAACAAGTACAAACATTTCTAATCATCCATTTGTGATATTCTGCACTCCAGACTACAGTAATCAAACATAAACATGCTTTCTATTCTCTTGTATGTGATAATTAACTATGAAAATTATTTATAAAGGATCGGTTCACCCAAGTTCCGAAACCCTTTTTCCTACTTAACTTAGATGCAGATAATTTCTGTTTGCTCCAGTGTTGGTAAACTGATTCTAACATTGATAAGATAATATTGCTGTTGACTTTTGTAATCCTGTCAGCAGAATATTAATCCACATCTAAAAATAGTCCCCAACAAATGCACATTTTACTCTTGTATGGGTAATATTTGCTAAAAACTACAGTGCCTAGCAGTATTCAGACTTCTATAGAAATTATTTTCATTTGTCGTAAAACATTGTAAATGTTTGACTCTGATAAGCATTTGTTCTCATGTTAAGGTACACCTTCGTCTACAACTGGGAACTACTATGTGATACCAATAGCCACCTCTGCATTAGTGGGTATCAGTATTATCATGGCACTGCTGCTGTTGTGGAAATGCAAGAAAAGGCGGACAGGTAAGGGTTACTCAGTGTAGCTGTTCTACACACACTTGAATATCTGTTGAAAATTATTGGGCATATATTCACAGCAGTTTATATGTTGATTTACAGGAGCAGTAGCAATAGACGTGAGGCAGGAGTGGGGAATGGATGGACAGACAGAGTAAGTGGATGTTCACAAGACACAGTGGCCCACATTTAAAAGGTCACAATACATCCATTTAAGTCACAAGTAATGTAGATCTAAGCTGATATTCATGATTGTGTGCACAGTCCCATTTGCCTCAAAATGCTGTAATAATGTGTAACATATATATATACAGACTACACACTACAATCTTGTAATCACTGACCATGTCCCTCCTTCTCCCCTTCTTTATTTTCTATATTTCATTTTCTGCAGAGAGGAAGTAGAACTCAAAAACACGGCATCTTGAGTGCTTCACTGTAAAGAAGATCATCCGATTTCTTCTCGGACAGAAGACTGAGTTCTGAAATTTAGAACTAAAACTCTATGCCACTCAAGTGTATGTTACACATGTGGCTATATTCTCCTTGCTTGGAACGGCCAGCAAGGAGTCAGTAACTGACAGGACACATGCTGCCAATTTTTCACTGACACTTGTGACCTTCTGATTAAGGAAGTATTCGTCATCAGTATCATTTTTGCTGGTGAAGTACAATGCATCAGTCTACTGAGAATAGCTCACTTGTTGGCTTCGGGTAAACAGTCTCTGACTGAAACGCTTCCCTGCACTGTGAGACATGAAATCTAATTTTCATGTCATAATATATATTTTTATTTTTTATTTTTGACATTGACCTCTATGGGGAGAAACAGGATCTGTTACACATGATACAAGTGTCAGTTTTGAATTATGTATTCTACATATACATGTATTGTTGTTGTTGTTGTTGTTGCACTTTAGACCTCCCACTCTAGTATAGACCAGTCTAAACCATTCTAGTGTGAATTAAAAAAAAATATATAATATCTGAGGCACATAGTAGAACAGTCATTGTTAGTTTGAATGTGATCAGACAGTACTTAAGTTCCCTAATTTGTGTCCAGGGTTTTAATCATTCTTTAGTATTGTGCCAGGGGGAGAAGCTGTGAAAAATATGGATGTCAGTCCTGTTTGCACATTAATTCATTTTGCTGTTTTGTTTTGAGTTTTCCACTATAGATTCCAGTATTCCAGGATTCCCCTGTAAGGTGCAATATTGAATACAAAAGGAAAAAGATTTTCTATTTTAATTAAATTGCCGTTACCCTCACGGTTCATATCTTGGTCTTTTTCACAAGGTGACTGTTCTCATGTGAAGTAACCTTCTTTATACTGTTTTGCTAAGTATTTATTTTATTATATGTTTTTCTTTTTCTTTTGTGGCCATCATTTACCCTGTTTACATTAGTTTGGGTTGTCTGGCTTCCTCAGAATTACCAAACAATCTCAAAGGGCTGCTTTCATTTCCCAAATCTGTACACTCCTCTCAGATGTCTGATGTAACTTTGTCTTGTTTGTTTGACATTTCACAATCCTCTCTCTCTCTCTCATTTTTCTATGGTATGTATGTAAATGTACAATCAGTTCATTAAATAATATATTAATAACAATTAATATTATTATTTTAAATGTTATTACATGTTTATTTTGTAATAGAAACAATTATGTTTATTTTTAACTCATTTTACTACATGGTCAGGATATGCAGTTTTAACTGCTGCAATAAATGTTGTATTTAGACTGTTTTAAGAGGTATTACTGGAGCTTTTAGTCTAAAAAAAAATGCTGTAAATACAGCTTTGCCAACCCATATTTTTGTGTTGCAATGCAGTTTTATTGCCACTAGATGTAGCACTACCACCACAGATCCAGGTGAATCCTGTGGCGGTTGGAGGTTGCATTATTGTCAGGTGCCATGAGTCTGATCACATTTGTCAGCTGGTCTGAAAAAGTTCAAAAACTTAATTTCTGCCTGCATGGGGAATGGAACAATGTTTAGGCTTTCAGTTCATGATGTGTAATCAGTGAAATGTGAACATAATCCTTTAAAAACAGGGATACACGGTGTCTCTCTCGCTCTGACCGAGGTCTGTGGCCTGCCAGGAGAAGAATGGGTAGTGCTGGTTTGTTGGAGGAAAAGATGAGAAATTAATATTGAGTATTATAGACTAGATGTAATCAAAGGAGGAAGGGGAAGAGATGTAAGGCCATTTGCTAACATGAACCAAGAGGAGACAAGAGGATGTCCTGTCTAACACTGAATATTGTTAATCATAGCAAACTATCTCCGTCTCAAACTCTCCAACAAATTTCCACCACTTCTTCTTCATGTTTCTCTTGCCTCCAGTGTCCTTCTTCTTCTTCAAGCATTTTATTCTTTTAAAACCTTCCCCGCTTGCTTTCTCTTGCTCTCATGAGTCACTGTGACAGGGTGTCAGTCCACCTCCCTGCCCTGTGTTTACATTAGGCAGCAGAGCAGCACCAGGCTGGTTGCACTTCAGGAATGTAACCCCCAAGGTCCCTGCCCTCCTCCCTTTTTCCCTTTTCTTTCCTTTCCCTCCTTCATTCTTTTATTCCCTCATGGCACAGATTCACTCCTTCTCCTTCTCCTCACTTTCCTTCTGTTACTTCTTCTGTCATTTCTCTTCCAATCCTCTCCTCCCTCTAATTAACATCCCATCTGCCCCATCACTCCCCACCCCTCACACGCTCCCTTCCTCTCCTTCTGCCACCTTTCTCTCCTCTTTTCTTACCCACCCTTTCTCTTTTCTCTCCTCCGAACCCCCACTCCCCTCCTCCCTCGCCTTTTACTATCCCCTCTTTAAAATTCAGAGAGCATTGTCCAAACTCACTCACACCCCCTATTCCCCTGTCATCATCCCTTCACCTCCCACTTCTCCCCATCTCTCTGTCCTTCCTCCCTCATTCCTCTGCTGTCTAACCCAAACAAACCAGGGAGGACTTTCCTCTGTGGTGGCTGTAGAAGAAACACACCACATGTCAGACTTGGTTTAAACATAAACATCCATCAATTTGAGGTACTGGAAAAGGATATGAGGCGCTTAAGTTAAACATGAGATAGAGCTACTATTATGGAATTTTAACGCCAAAATTCACCACTGGATATACAAAAATCAGAGCACAGAACAGTATATTTTGGTGTATATTGGCAAAGTTATATGCTTTGGAAAGGGACAACTGTATTAAAAAAAGGACTAAAGTCCTAAAGAAAAGTATGTTTTCCATTGGCTTGTTCAGGGAACAAGTTAAAACAAAAACACAAAATTAGTTTGGGCCATAGGGACGACAGATTTTTATCACTTTTGTAATGAGAAGTGTCTTGGATTTTATTTGCATCCTTTGATGAATATAATTGATAAACTAACTTTTTATCTGAATAGAATCTATTGAGATTAAAAACAAACATTTTACAGTTTAGAAAGACTTTGAAATGTTGAACTCTGAACTTCAGCTCAGCAATTTTGTTTCCAGATTAAATCAAGCACGTAAGCAAGAATGAAAATCTTTATAGACACATTAGGAGTCAAGGCAAAGAAAGTAGATCTAATAATTATGAACAATGTGAGCAGACTGTTTAGTAATGCAGCAGAGTGTGTAATCTCCTGCTTAGCAGAGAACCTTTTCAGTCGGCACACAGGCCTGTGGCATTTCTCAGCAAGAAGCATGTGACCTCTGCCACACTGTTCTGTGTGCAGTCCATACCAGGGGATTTATAATCAGATTATAATAGTTATGAAAGTCAACTAGATTAGTTTTAGTGCGGGGAGCAGGAGGACAAGGCATTGATTCACAGTGGAAGAGGGGAGCTGAACAGCATGAGGGAGATTGGGCTGTTAACATTCTCAAAATATACACAGTCAGTGTTGTGTAACAATGCAAACAATTCAGAATAAAGTGGAACTCTCAACACTAATAATATATATTTTTCAGGAATAAATCCTAAAATAAAATTGTATTTTACTATCTCTATGTTTTTGTACTGAGCTATACATTTCAGAATAACAAAACAAAAAATTTGGTGGTGCATGGCCCTTTTGTGTATATTCTAGTGGATATGTAGATGGGGTAGTGGGAAGAAACAGAATGAGGTTGATGGGGCAGAGACAGCAAAAAAGCTGAGCAGGTCAGGGGGTTCAGCTCTGGTGCTTCAGCTGAGTGATCACGTTGTTGCTGTCACTGCAGAAACCCTCTCCCTGACCCCCAAGAGACAGGAGAGGTGACCTGGAAGCATTTATCACCTCAGTGCTTTCTGACCCATGACCTGAGGCCCGAAACAGGGAAAAGATACAACCGAGCAAAAAAAAAAAGGAGATGAAAAAAGATGTGGGGAACGGGTGAACAATGCAATAATAGTTTTTTGTTAAACGTTACTTTACTTGTGAGAGGAATTAGCTTTTTTCTGGAAGAAGACTTGCTTTCTGTACTCCAAAGTTATAGTGGCAGATTTATGAAACTGCTGGAGACCAAGGTGAACTTTGTTAGTGCGCATCAATGGCAATATTTCTCTTGGTCAGAGGATAAAAACATTGCTGGTGGTCCCGGTTTGGTTGAGCCAAAAACCATCAGCAGAGACATGAAAGAGCTTGAAAAAAGTTTCGGGAGGGAGATGTTTGCGGGCTTGGTGCCAAATAGAACTATTAACACCTCTCTGTAATAGTGATACACCAAAGGCGTTCTTGGCCAAGGCCTTTTCAACTTGGCTATGACCTGATCTAAAGTTGTGTGTGGTGTGTGTGTGTGAGTAGATGAGTGAAATCTGAGCAGACGCTGAGTAGAGTCACATCTCCTTTGAATATTTATAGAACTGCTTAAGATGTGACCTTTACTTTTGCACACACACACACACATCACTTTATCTATCTATGTATCTATCTATGTATCTATCTATGTATCTATCTATGTATCTATCTATCTATCTATCTATCTATCAATCAAACTGTACAGTAGACATTGTTCTGCTTGAAACAGCCAGGTGATTATACTGAAGCCGACTATCCCATGGGAGGATCACATGAGGGGAGCCAACGAGAAGAACAGAGACCGGTATGACGGATTGGTGGGTAAGATGCCCAGTTGGCTGCAGACGGTTGGCAGCCTCATGTTTCCGCCGAGGCAGAGCATCAAAGACCATCAAAAGGATTTGTAATGTGTGTTGTGAAAGACTGTAAGTGACATCATAATATACATACACAATGTTTTTTGCTCGCTACAACGTTTGACATCTTCCACTGTGTGATAAGCAGTGTTTACATTTTACCGTCTGCTCCTCCTGAAGATTCCACTACTGTGACCTTATTTGGTTACGGTGACATTTTTTTATTGTAGTGCAGTAAACTACACAGCCATAAATTACAGTCTTGTTTGCTTTTCTCTTTGTGCACATGAGTAAGGACTAGTCAGTGTAGATTAAAGAGACAGTTTTATTTAATAGAGACCAGACAAAGAAAATGGAAGCGTTTCATTACTTCAGTGTACAATAATGAGCCATAACTGAAAGCTGGCTAATTCTGGGTGTCTGCTTTCTTTCTCCAGTATATCAGAGAAGGTTTATGGATTCACGGAAACTGAATCACTTCTGGCAATGGCTGTTGCAACAACTGTGACATTTATTCAGTTATTTCCTACATACATCATCTTCTGCATATTGCCTGCAGCAAGAAGTAAAAGTGATGAAGACATGGGAAATTTTAAAAAAAGCACGTTCCTGTGTGTGCTTGGACCGAAGAGCTGTAGATGAACAGGATGCAACTGTAACTGAGAAAAGATGTGAAGAAAAATGGCCGACGTGCTGTGCAAGCTTTGGATACGTGACACCTCCAGGTCCCTACAGCAACCTCTGCTTAAATTTATCTCTGCACCTCAGATGTGGTGAGTGATCTGAGGAGGGACAGGATGTACAGACACTAATATGGCTAAAATACAAAGCAGTTAATGCTGAGACATTTTTTTCAGTATGTTTTATTTTCTATGTATTGTTTTTCCTCTATATTTATCAGAGCAACGATCTGTGTTTGAGCTCGCATGTGTAAGAGGTTGTAAATGAAGGTGTGTGTATTTGCGTGTGTGTAATAGGAGACACCTGAGACAGTTAGAAGGTCATTCCTGGAGTCTGGTCGCATAGCTTTGATCATTTTCTCGTCGCCTCAGAAATAGACCAGTGAGGACGGGACAAACTCTCTTTATGTGTGTGTGTGTATGTGTGGGTGTCCAAGAGAGAGTGCTGGCCCAGCAGACTGACAGGGAAGCTACACTTGTTTGTAGTGCACAAGCCTGTGTTTGCATGACTGCACTAATGCATTAGCACCCGTACCTTTGTTTGGCACTGCTAGCATTTTCTGCATGAATGTGTTCATGCACATGCATGCAAATGTGTGTGGGCACAGTGCGTGTGTGTGTGTGTGTGTGTGTGTGTGTGTGTGTGTGTGCACTCATGCAAGTGTTAAAGGGGAAAATCCTGGTTTAAATAAAGTTGTCGAAACAATACATTCTAGCTAGAATCTGAGAGCTACCTCACTGCAGAAAAGATTATTGCGCACTGTTTACAATCTGCGTGCATCATCATTATCTTAGAATACATGGCATTTACAAGCAGGAGTAAGAAGTAGCGTCTATTATTCCCTACTTCGAAGGGAACGATCACATACATGACATAAATCTGTCGATCAACTTTCGTCTCACTGCTGTCGGCTTTTGCCCGGGGTGTGTTATGGGCAGTTTGCAAGGAGAACAGGTTCACAAAGAGCGTGAATAGATGTGGAAAGAAAGAGGTGCCCTGCTCTGTGTTTGCTTTGGTTGAATTATGACTTCAGCAAACCTTGTATGGCAAGAATTGATTCAATGCAGCGCTTAAAGAAGGCCTCAAAGTATTTAATTTGCTCAGGAAGCAGCAGACACGTAATTGGGAAATGACTCACCATGAAGGGCACCAATCATAGTGAAAGAACACCACCCAGAAAGCCTCGTTACATACTCGTTATGATTCATTGTGTCTGTGAGAAAAAGTTCCTAGGACCAATCTGTCAACATGCAGCTACACAAGACAATTGAAGTGAAGAGAAACAGATGACATAATTTCGTTCAAACATTAGCTTGAAAATTTCAAAGTCATGGCTTATTGAGAAATACTGATGAGGCGTTTCCTTTTACTCACTTTCGCCCAGTGAAATTTACTAGAAATTGTGCCATGTCCATTCCTCAGCTGTCTAGATTCATCTCAGCGTTAAGACCAAGCACCACTGGCTTGCCTTCAAATACGTCAAGAACATAACATTGTTAACAGAAAGATTCTCTCAGTTATTCAGACAACAGCACAAACGTTGCTTTATCATAATGTTTCATACACTCTATACTTCTATAAACAGATCTGGTGCTCATCCTTCCTATATACACACACAACAGTTTTGCACTATATCTGTGCTTTCTACCTTGACCGCCATGGTTACAAAAAAACCTCTCTATCCAATTTCCAAATACTTGATAACATGTATGTAAATAGCCCAACTTTTAATATGTGAACATGCTAAACACGTACAGTATGTTAAGAGGTGAGTTCAAAGCACAGCTGGGGCCCACAAAGTATAGTTTACACAGGGTATGTTAACATAAAGCTGAGTCTCACATGTCATGAAATGGCCACTGTACAGAGGATAAACCCCTTTACTGTAGATAACAGTGTAATCTTTCCTGTAGAACTCCTCTCAAGATAAACATTTTTGGCAGTGGGTCTAAATGCAGCAAACTTTTCTCTCCATTTTTCATCCCTGTGACAATTTTGTCTTTTGGCTTAATATAAACATTCTCACTAGCTGGTAACACAGCTATAGACCTTTAGTGTTGTTGATATGATGATTAGGAGAAAGAGGGACAGAGACGCATTGACAATGCAGACATAGATGAGGGTAATGTCTTTACCACACCCATTCTCATTTTTTTATTTATTTTTTATTAACTTTAATGGAATAGCATGCATCTAGCAGTTGTCAATGACCTTCAACTCGCTATTTTGAACCACGTGCAAGAACAGCATGCATCCTCTTCTCTCATAGCCATTTCAAATGTGATGTTGGAAATTAATTAATTAATTTTTTTCCCCATGTATTTTTATTGGGCATTTATAATACAAACATACAAACAGAGTACTTACAGAACACATACACAGAAACAACAGAAACAGAACATAGCAGGTTGACAGAAAACCACGCCCCTCCCCCTAGAGAAGACCCGCCTGAGAAATATCACGGGAACTCCGCTATAAATATAGGAGACCAAATTTTAAGTTGGATTTGTATTAGCAAGGTACTGTAAAAAAGGTTGCCAAGTTACGTCAAAATGTTGGAGTCTGTCTTCTAGAACATATCTTATTCTTTCCAGATGGAGTGTATTAGTTAATTCTTCTAGCCACATCATAGATGTTGGTGTTTACACTCTTCCATAACGTAAGGTAAGAATAATTTTCTTCGCTATTTCAAGACCATATGAAATAAAACATTGTTGTGCTTTGTTTAATTTTTTAAAGGCTTCAGACACCCCAAGAATAATAAGTAAGGGTTCTGGCTTTATCACAAACCTCATAACTTCGGACATTATATTAAAAACACCAGACCAGAAAGAGTCAATTTTGGGGCATACTCAGAGCCTTTAAAGTAGGCCTACAATCTACCTTGTAGCTACTCCATGCTATTTTTTTTCCCTCTTGCTTCCTGAGCGCAACTATCCTTCAAGTCATGTCTTGTGAAATATATCTAAAAATTTAAGGTTCAAACAAAAAGATGAACAAATCCTTCATGCAGCCCTCCTAGATCTTGTCATTGGCACACACAAGTGGAGATCGTTGAAGAAGACTATAAATATGTTTGAAGTGCAAGCATAAAATGATGATGTTGGGCAGGTTCCTAATCTGTACAAAGCAAACAGCAATAATTTAATTCACCAGGTGTTACACCAGATATGAGGGAGGGACAGGGAAATTGATGCTCCCTCTGTGGGTTGTTATGCACAGGATTTCAACCAAACATGGTGTTTATCAGAGTAAACCTTTACTTGATGAGGACTTTGGTCTTCTTTGAAACTGCTACAAAGAAAAGCTGATACTTGTTTGAATAAATGCCCAGAACAAAAGGAGTATCTTTGCTTGAAACTTGCACAGAGACCATGTTTGGTTGCGTTTCAAAATGCTAAGAGGCCCACAGGCACCATCAATCCGTTATAAAGGTATCTCATCTTTCTCAGAACATAGCAGAGTATCGGGGGGAATTCAATGCATGTTTGGCCGCTTCTCACAACAGTTCCAGTGAGACGAATCTCTGGAAGCAGAATAGACATTGTTAAAGAACGTCACTTCGGGACATGGTCGGGCTCACCTTTGTGTTTCGCAACCCAGAAAATAGCTGAGAAAGATGTACGTTCACAGAGACGAATGCAACCAAACATACAGGCCTTCACTCTGAGGCCTGAGGAAAAAACAAACACTGAACACACACACTCACAGGGGACTGGGTGTAAATCAAAAACATGTTATATGCAAACATACTAGGGGAAATCAGAAGCCCTAAGGATGGGGAGGAAGAATGTGATCAAAATAGAGATCTTATAACGAGAGAATGGGGAATATCTTTAATATGTGTCTCCCCTAAATCAGAATTTTTTGTTGTTCCTGTGAGACATTTCCATCCACATATGTAAACACGAACAAGTCAAAATGTAGAAAACTAAATATTCAATATGACATCTTTAAATCCAAGTGATTGAATCAGCATAATAGCATTTTCTTATTGATGTCCAGTAATCTTTTCCACAAACTGTAGCTAAAATCTGTGCAACCTGGGACATCGAGATGAAGAAAATTAACTGTTGGATTTTATGCTGTGAAGATATGCAAGCTGGTTTTATGGGTGGAAATTCATGGGAAGCCAGATTCTAAAAAGTATTAGGGTTCAAAACTTTGATATAACAGTCCTGTTAACAGTGGGTGTGCTGTGCCTCTGCTATCTAAGTCAAACATGAGCTGCACAATGATCCTGGATGGACAGGATTCTTTCTAAATTTGAGGTTGTAGCTGCTCTCTGCAACATATCTTATAGTACAATGAACTGTGCGTAGATTTTAAGTGCTTATATTCATAGAGCTCATACTCTGTACTATTTTGCTGTATTTTCCCTTCGTTTCTCTCTTTGTTTTCATTCTTTTCAAGTGCGAGGGGAGGTTGGGGAAATGAAAAATATGAACTGCATACCTTTCCACCAAATCAAATATTGAGTGATGATGAAGCTAACATCTCTATTGGCCTTGGTCCACTCAGTTTGGCCAGTTTCATTTTGTTTTTTTCCTTTTAGGCATTCGAATGGATGAGTGTTAATAGTGGTAAGTGTTTACGTGTTACCAACATTTCATTTAGATTCTATATTATAGTTGCAATCTACTGCAATATCTCTTTACAGTATGTTACAGTGGTCTTTTGTTTGTGAATTTCTCTTTCTACTAGTCCCCACACGCACATACTCACTCACACAGACTGGAAGCACCTCTCTCTCCTTGAGGCCATCAGTTTGTTGTCAGTTATTGATCCTGTATTGTCAGAAGGAATAACAATAGAGATGTCTTGACATTTGGATATTGAGATACATAAAATATACATCAAAGGGCCACATTGATTTGAAGTCTTGTGAGGAAGACCAAGGGAGAAGGAAGAAATAGACAGGACCTTTTTTTTTAGGATTATCCACCAGCAAAACAACTGGATCTGCAATAAATTCAACCCTTACTCACAAACAAATGCGTAATTCACCAGAAAAAAACATCCTCTAAACCCTATAGTACAAAATGCTAGCTTTTTTCCATGGTCTTTTTGTTGTGATATGTTGTCTTGGTGTTCTGGCGAGAATTTTTGGTATGCTTTGTTCAAAAATGTCCAATGTAAGAGAAAGTCTTAAAACAGTGCAGTTTTTATAACCACATGTTGGTGGAGGGGAGCTTTATTTGGCAAACATAAGTGCCCAAAGAGCCTGAATGTGAACCAACTGGCAGTGTGAAATCTAGCAGGTAAGAACACATGATATTAAAATCAATAGAAATGTGTACAGAGCATATTGTAGACATAGTTTGTCTATTAGACACACATGAATTTGCTACTGATGTGAAGAGCATGTCTTGTGTAGCTCGTCACTATTTTATACTCAAAGCCAATCTTACCCAGAAGCTTTATAAATCCACAAAATGACCGGCGTACTGCTGGGCCAGGAAAATTCTGCTCAAAATACTGCAACAGCCAAGACACATTTTTACATGTTCAAAAATATTACAGAGGGCTGCCAAATTATATTCATAAGAACAAAGTGCCTGTCTAGAATTTTGATAGAAACCAAAGACTGTATTGGTCCTTTGCAAAAACCCTTGTTTCTTTATATATGCTATTTCTTGGGGTACTGGGACATAATGAAAATGTTGCATGACCTGGAGGCTGTGCCAAACCACTGAAAATGCATTGTCAAATATCAAAATACATTGTCGTCAATCAGAAAACAAACCTGTTTTTACCAAACCCTGGAAAGTCAACGGGAGGTTTCTGTGGGTTACCGCTGTGCTTCTAAAAGTCATTTCACAAAACCAAAAGGAGCACAGAGCTGGAGAGCAAAACTGACGAAACCCTGATCTCAGAATCTGAATGATAATCAGTCTTTCATGTTGTTTTTGGCGGTGCTCCTTAATAATAAGGAATAAATTGACTTGGAAGCATACCCGACTCGTCAGTCTGTCCGCCCCCATGTCTATCCAAACTGCTCTCTTCCCCCCTGCCGCCTACAATTACCCCCTCCTTCCCGGCTCCCCCGCCCAGGCAACCCCTTTGCCCTCTTGTATCCGGCCATTTAGCGTGACAATCCATTATTTTGACGGCTCCCAGAGAAAGAAAGAGAGAGAGACAAAGAGACAGAAAGACGGGGGTTACATTGACTTTCAGACATGGGCCCCAATTTTTTTTTTTTCCCATTTTTCTCTTTCCTCTTCTTTCCTTCTTCCTTCCTCTTCTAACTTTATCTCTTCTTCATCTACCCCTCTTTAACCCTTTCTCCTGTTTTTTTCTGCTTACCGTTCCCTCCCTGTATTCAGAGCCCCCCCCCTCACTGATTTTCCTACGCCTTCTCCACTCTCCCCCCCTCCTACGCCCCTTTTTCTTTACTTCCCCTTTTTTTTCCCCCTCTCCCTCCAGACCCACTTTACCCACCCACCCCCCGTTACTCTTACCCCTGCAACCACTCTACACCCCTCTGACTTTTTGGCTCTGTATTGCTTCACTGCTGGCAGCCTTTGGGAAACCTGATAAGGCCTATGGAAAGAGAGGAGCCAGGGTTTAAAATGTCTCAAGTCCACCCCCTCCAAACAGCCTCCACTTATATCAACCATACACCCGCCCCACCCAAACACACACGCACGTTTTCCCCAACCAGCCTTCCAGCACCCTGACACCTTAAGCACCCTCCACCTCCAGACAACTTTTACAGCATCTCACACACATACACAGTCTATATAAACCTGTTCTCCCTTTGTTTTACAAAACAGGCATTAGCTGACAATCTTATCCAGAACCAACTTCAGTTAGTGTGTTTAAACGCTGTGTAATAATTTGATTAGAATTTGAGTAAGGCAGTACTCTGCTTATTGTAACCATGGTTATTATAACCTGACTTGGTTTATGGTCATTATGACAGTGAGCATAACTTAATTAAGTAAACAGGGTTATGTGTCAGTGTTTTGAATTATTCTTGTCGTGCATACAGTGTGCTCTGGTTACTGGTGTTTGGATTTTGTGCATGTGTCACAAAGGGCACAGTGTCAATCAGACGCAAAGCAGAAGCATGGATAGAAGTGGCAGTACCATAAACCATGTACGTTGTAATAAAACGTCAGTAAAATGATTTACACGTTACATATTTTAATTTCTTTGGTAGAAAGTAGTAAAACAGTGTCATTGTTATTGGAATGACATCACAAACCTTTGAACTCTTTTAGTGTAAATTTTCATTGCTATGAGCATTTAAAGCAAAATTCCCTACACTCCAATGTGAGGTTTACAGATCCAGTCTGAAATATCCCCTATCTTTTTGCAGACTCATTTGGGCTTCCCCATTGATATAAAACATGTTTGATATATAGCATTTAAAATCTAGATGATTATGTATGTACTTTCCAGGATCACAATAGGGAGAATAGTGTATGTAGTTACCATTGACTGTTTATGATAGCTAGTGTAACATTAACTGGCTGGTGTCTGGCCCTAATTTTGCTTACTTACATACTTGATCACAAATATTATGCTTGCCTTAGCAACAAATGCAAATATTATCACCCAGATCAGCAGTTCTCCAGCCAGTTGTAGCTAGGTTTAAATCCCCTCCCTCTTTAAGCTTTAAAAGAAAGGTAATCCCACGATCTAACACTGTTTAGTGCGTTGGTCATGTGATTGGCTGGTTTACTGACCTTGTTAAAAGTTAAAAAGTTTAAACATAGTTACACTGAGTTAAACAGGCTAAGACTACCTAGCTATACAGGTGTGACGGTGTACAGTACGGGTCACGGTTGGTATCCTCCAAAAATGATCTTGATGACGTCACATTCCTGTTACCTGTGGAGCAACTAACGTGTTGCAGAGCAGAAAAACATTCGAGCCCTTGAGGCTAACGTTAGCTGGCATATTGTTAATTGACAGTTAAAAGCTCACCTCCAGTTCTTACTGAAGAGTATAAAACCCGTGTTGAACATATCTTCCCAACCTGATCTCATCCTGACTTGATTAGCAGTTTCTGTTTTTATTCTCTGCAAAGTTGGTTGTACATTTGCTTTCCTGTGAGAACGCACATAATGGTTCATTTCTCTGTGGGACAATAATCTTTATAATAGCCTGTATTGCGTGATGCGCTGTTATTATCAAATATTGTAGTGTGTGCATGAGAAAAGAAAGAAAGAAAGAAAGAAAGAAAGAAAGAAAGAAAATTTATCCTTATTTGCATGTTGCAATCTGATTTCAAAATCAGTCAGGGTTTCAAAACTCCTGTAGGCTGAGCCTGGCTTTTGCACGCAATTTCATGACTAAAAAAGAAAAAGAAAAAAAAGTTAAGAACCCCTTCCCTTCCTTTAAACTGTTCTCACTCCTCACACAAACACACAACCCCCAAAAACTCTATTCCCCCACAACCTCTGTAAAATGTGTGTCAGGGCCTTAGAAGTGTGGCCAAGGCAAACACCTGGCACAGAGCAGTGATCTGCTACATTTCACCTCCTACCACAGAAATATGCACGAGGGGAGTTCATACACACAAGACATAAACTCAAACTACAGTACAGTCTCAGTTCCAGACAGCTGGTAAATGCAGAAATATTCATACACACACACACACATGTGCAGACACACAAGCAAACAGTCACTACCGGAGGGAGAGGCAAGTGAAACGTTGGGCTCCACCCCCACACCCCCCTCTCTCTTTCTGTCTCTCTCCCTGGTGGTGTGTCATGTTTCGGGGGGATAATAGGTGTCACAGTGAGACCCCTTTGGTCTCAGCGCTCTGGGGGACTCTAATGACACACACACACACACACAAATGCACACGCATACACCCATTCAACCATGTGAGCACAGGCAGCTCATTCTCTGGACCCTGAGAACCACAGATGACTCTCCACTCTTCTCACCTTTCTCTACCTCCATCAGTCTCTTTCTTTCCCCTCCTTCGCTTTTAAACACACATTGACCTGCCTCATTTTCGAACCACTGTTCCCTTGGGTGATCAAACGAGGGGCTCGCAATTTAAATTTCTCAGTCAACATTCTTTAACATTCAGTCTAGATGTCAGATCTAGCAAAGGCCTTATGAGGATACCATCACAGTCACAATAAATGTCACAATAAATCCCAATAACCCATGAGACAATTTCTAATTCATAATAATATGTTCGATAGCATTCTCATTTCTTTCCATTAAACATTAAGCTACAGCCAAGAGTCTGCTAGCTTAGCACAAAAACTGGGAGCACTGGGAGCAGTGTTTTATGGTTTTATGTACTGGACTATTACTTGGCCAGGCACAGTGACTCTCTCTAGTCTCCACTGGTTGCATGCAACACTGCAGTGATGACAAGACTCCAGGAGATCACTGCAAGCAGCCAGGAATTGGTCTGACACATAACCCCTGATAAAACCACAACATGCTGATTTTACACTTCAGTCTTGGTAAGAATTAAATGAATGAGATAGAGTTTCTAGTTGGTGGATTTTTGTTACCTCTGGACAGAGTCAGGCTGGCTGCCACCCCTTGCTTTCAGTCTTTAGGCAAAGCTAATGGATTACTGTTTATAGACTGGTATTCCTTAAACCTACACTGTAGTTGTTCACACACAGTTTTCCCTGTGCGGAGAGGGATTATTACAGATATCATGGGTGCACTCACTTTCAATTGTATCTCCAAATAATGTGTAAACTGTTGCTTTGTTTACCTCATCTTGAATTCTTAGTCGACTTAGTCGTAGCAAGGTCACCATATTCTCTGCAATCATAACCTTAAATTATCATTAAAAAGCAACCAAAGACAGAACTGATACAGCTGTTGTGAAAACATTTAATGTATTTGAACTTTTGTGACCCATTTTAAGATGAAACATTATTATATACAATGAAAGAGGCACAATTGCATACACACATAACTCGATAGTTGTCATTCAACAACATCAAAATTAAACTATTATTGCAGGATTTTTTTTTTCTTCTTCAGCAGCCCCCGTTCAGGATGACAGACACATGATAAACTACCATGACCTACACCTGTATGAACTTTCATGTATTAAATTACTTATCCTCTTTGTCTTCCTTTCTAATAAGACGGGCAGAACGACAACTGCTCACAGCCACAAGGCAGAGAGAGAGAGAGAGAGAGAGAAAGAAAGAGAGAGAAGGGGGGGTGAAATGAGGAGAGGCGGGGGAGTATACCTGCAGGTATAATGTTGGAGGCTTCTGTCTTCTCTTTCTCCATGTCCTCCATGTCCTCCATGTCCTCTCCTCTCTCACGCTCCATGGGGTAAATGCATTTGTGTGTTTTCAGGAAGAGCAATTGTGCACTTCAAGTGTCCACGCACTGAACAAACATGTTTTTATATCATTCTGGTTATTTCGATTCCCCTTACTAATTACTGCAATTTTCCTGTACGTGACTGAAATGTAAGCCATTAAAAGCCTCTCACCTTTCACACCTCCTCCCACACTGACAACAGCCCTCTGCTAATCCACCCTATCGCACTCTAACTGTCGCCAGGTGAAGTCATCGTCATGACGCCAGGCAAGAGGACTGCTCTCTTACTTTCGACTGTGTTTTCTTCTCTCTGTTGTTTGACTTGAATCTGTCCTCCATTGATTTAACCGTCTACAAGGTTCATTTGGTTTGTGTCAATATGTACATTTGAGATAATTCTGACTCCCTTGTTGTTTGTTTGTTTTGTTTTGTACAGCTGATTTTTTTATTTACTTTACACCACCAACATAAAGCAGGTGCAACAACACAGTGCATATACTGTACATATAACATAACTTTCTAGTCCAACAGCAAGAACCTCAGCTCGGCGTCTGTCTTGTGATCATACCTGAAACCCAGAGTTACAGAATGCAGGAACATAGACACCAGTCACCTGATTATGAGTCAGTGTAGCATAAAAATGATTTATAATCTGTTTTTTTTATGCACACAATGGGGGCTTTATTCAGAAAATAAGAAAAAATACCAAAGCCGTGAAATTCCCCTCTATATTTTTCTTTTGTCCCTCTGCACATCACTATCAAACATGCTATGGTATTTTCTGTCTCCATCTCAGAGAGAGGCAGAATATCATTTATAGACAATAAAGAAGGAAGTGGAGTAACTTAGAGATCACAAAAAAACTGGGACAGTCAGGAAAAAGAGAAAGGGGGAAACAGAACAGAAAGAACAAGGAAGTGAAGAAACCGTGACAGAGTAAAATGTACCATTGAAACTAAAATATTTATACAAATATTCTGTCTCTTTAAAAATATCCAGTTTCATCCCTAACAGAGAATAGAAACTGTGGTCAGTTTGATCACGTGTCAGTTACGATGGATTTCAAGCGTGACCTGCTTCCACAGCAGAGAAAAAGTACTGAAACTTCCACAGAAACTTCACAAATTTCTCTCTTGCTACATCCAATTCTCTGTGGTCGATATGCAGGCTTGGCATTTTCCAACGGTAATTGTTTCACCAAATCATGATTGAGCACATTGCTTTCACCTGAAAACGAATACTGCCTGCATGCGTAGATGTGTGCCAAAGGCGCATATTATTGTCTTTTGTGTTTCTGAGTTTCAGTTCCATATTCTGATGGAAGCAGTTGATTTATGAATTAACCGGCATTTAACAACCACCTTTCAAGCCTGCAGGGGATGAGCATTTGATACTAAAAATAGTTTCACTGTGAGGTGTAATTACCAGACAGACAAATGAGTCCTTTCACCCTACAATTTTCTTGATAACTGTTGACACACACAACCACATCAACAAATTATTATAACGCAGTTGTTAATATCAGCATCGTGCTCATGACACAGTCTGCTATATATCACACTGCTCGGCTTGCGTCTGTATGCGTGTGCGTGTTCATCCTAGCAACGGTTGTTCCGAGCGCTAAACAAACCAAGTTGTTATTTTATAGCCCTCTGTGTTCACTGGTGTGTGACTGGACATGTTCACACTTCACCCCTTTAAATGTGCTCACTCTATGGTCACATCATTATGACTTAACCGTGGAAACTCATCCAAAAGTTGCAGAGAAGTGCTAGACGCTAAATATTTGGCATGGCAATGTGGGTTTTAAATTCAAGCTTTTAGTAAAACCGGCAACTGAAAGATTTAATATGAAGCAAAAACACACTTATCATCCTATTAAGAAGACACCTTGCCATATTTTAAATTTCAAGACATTTGTACAGTTCACACAGGATGCATAAACTGTGATCTGTTCATACGTTTATGGAGGCTCAGATGGCAAAACACAGCCTAAATGCAGAGATTTTTTTGTACAAATTTTCTCAATTAAATCCATCAGCAGTAATGAAAACCCTCCTGCACTGCTCCTAAGCCATGAAGTCAACAGGCAGACTAACCATGTCATGTCTACAAGACAGGACCTCCGTATGTCATCAACACCTGGAGCGTCACTGTCAAACGTTTGACAGACATGAATTATGTGAACAGACGTTCTGTTTAAAGTGGATATAATTCACAACTTGACACGTAGTGTTTGAAAACAGTGTATGCTGTTGCTCCGTAGTTTGATTTTATTTTTAACTCGTCTCCATAGAAGCCTTTCTTTTTTTTTTTACCTTTCTTGTCTTTGATTGTTCCTGATAGCCCTGAGATTAGAGGACAAAACTCTTCTAAGTGCTAACGTCAGCAGGCTAACTCAACACCACTCTTAATGCATCCGTGACATCTGCCATGACAACCGTGACTTCACTTTTTTTTTTTTTTTTTGGCTTACACAGACCGTATCCGTACACACACACACACACACACACACACACCTACATTTCAAAATGAAGAGTGTATGAGAGTGTAATCTCCATCAGTTTGAGCCACAGTTTCATCACACCATAAACCTAGCTGGCTCACACTGATCAGTGTATGTGTACATATTTTTTTGTGTGTAATTTTGCATGCTTTTTTTTTTTTTTTACAGCGTACTGTACAGTATGAACGCGCATTGTGTTCGGCACCGTCAGAGGAACTGTGAAATACGCGTGAGTTACTGGTAATAATTTCTTATGCGTCAAACCTTGTAGATTGATCATTAAAATTAAATTTGTTAAAAATGTTTGACTTGAAAACAGGTTTTGATCTTTGGTTTCATTTACTAATATAGTATTGTACTTATTTTTGTTAAATCTGTGAAAGTTTGAACTTTGTTTAAATAAGAGAGAAATGTGAGAAAATGTTATTAAAAAAAAGTGTATAAAAGTGTGTGGTTAGGGGTTTTACGGCCTTAAAATATTATAATAATTGTAAAACTTACTTCGCGGATTTCGTTTATTGCGGGTAATTTTTAGAACGTCCCCCGTGATAAACGAGGGACCACTGTATATATGTGTGTGTGTGTGTGTGTGTGTGTTAGGGGTGATAATCTTTGTTCTTGGTCCAAAGTGAAGAAGTAATAGAAAGCAAATTGGACATAAAGATGGAGGTCAAACATAAAGTTGTAATCTCAGAGTTTAGTCTCTTTAAGTGCAACTGACATGCTCCAGTTCACCCTTTCTTTCTTTCACCATCACATTCTTCTCGTCCATCTGAACCTCTCTTTCTTTGTCCCAAACCCACCTGTCCGTTTTCCCCATCTTATCCCAAAGTATTTTGTCTTCACTACAGGAGGTACAGGAACATTTGATTGTAAGGACACCCCCTTCTCTCTTTCTCTTCTGTCTTTCCCTTTGCTCCATGTCAACCCTTCAATCATCCTCTCCCACAGACTCACCCCAAACGGGACCAGGACCTGCTGACCTGACCCCCTGTGCTGATCACCTCCCCCCACTGTATGTTGCCACAGTGAGGGTTGAGGATTAGTTGCTATGGAGACAGTAGCCACTCTCGTCCTTTTGCTTTTGTTTTTCTTCAATCTTGAGTGCAGCGGCGAGTTATTTGACTTTGTAGTTTAGAGACAACACTTTAAGTTATTGGGGAAAGGAATGTTGGCGTAAGTGTGTGTACGTGTGTGTGTGCATGTGTAGGATAGGGGTGTATGGAGGGATAACCTATGACCCCTGGATTCCTGTAGACTCACAAGCAGCCCAATCACTCCCAGCAGAAATAATTGGAACACTAATACTCCCTACACACACACACACACACACACACACACACACACATCAGATGAGCCATTTCATCTCTGTAATTTAATGTTTTTCATTAAGATACGCACTCCCACATTCATACACCAAATTCCTGTCATAGCCCACATGCGTGCACACTCACAGTTCACAAAGTATATAAATAAGATAAAAGCAGATTGACCATGTAAGCTGTATCTACTAGAGGGGAGGAGGAGGGGATGGGTTCCTCTGACAAACTGACATGAACTTTTCAACCTTTTCAAGAAATTTGTCAATTGAGGTTGTAGCAAATAATTAGTTCTAAGATTACGGCGTGTCTAAACAGGAGCCGCTTTAGCTGCATTTTTCAGTCGTCTGTCTCACGCGTGCCTGGCAGAACAGAGACGCGCCTATTTTAAACAATCCAGCTGTCTACACAGGCCACGTAACAACTCATGCTTTACTCCTGATACACACACACACACACACGTGTAAATGCATATTGTGAGGTTTTACGTGCATAACTACAGTCATTACACTTTGGACTCTGAGTGCTGTGACCTACACCGTGCTTGATCACATCATGTGCAGACGCAGATGGAGAAGCTGCTGCTCACCGTACACCTCCTGTTCACGCACGCAGTGTGTTTCAAAATGTAGATTACCTGACAAAAAAGTTTCCATTTGTGAGCATGTCTGCACTGGTGCAAGGTCACAACCACACTGTCACTAAATCACAACTGGCAGAACAATCTATCACTAAGTTGAAAGTTCAGCTCTGAGGTGTCTAAATATGAACCGAACACCGCACCTCCACCACATTCACACAAACACTCTGACATGAGTCCATGTCTGCACTTAAAGGTAACACAGAGAGGCCAAGCAGTCTCTGCACTGAGTTGAGTGCAGACTAAGTGGAGTCAGAGCCTTTTATAACGTACACAAAAATATAACCAACGTCCCACAAATCATCCAAATCTTCTGGCTTCAGTTACTAATAAGGCGTGAGAGGACGGGTAGTGACTTTAGGCAAACAAAGGGCTTTGAGTGCAGGTGAGACGTGAAGGGAACTTTAGCTTAGATTAAACAACTCATGCACACACTTACAAATGAACATGCCGTAAAACTATATGGTGGTCATACATTGTGTGATGAATGTTTTATGGTAGCTGACATCATTACAAGACATTTGTGTCAAGCAACTATCAATCCGTCAAAGAGACGGAGCCACCACTGGGTGAGGAAAAGACTAACAATTATACCAGAAATTGATGAACAGCTTGAAATGGAAACAGGCCAAAATAACAAATGTTTGCAGCTTAAAGATGTTGCAATATGACTCTGAGAGTTGACAAAGGAAGGCTGCTGGGAAAAGCGCACCATTTTGAGCCAAAATGGACATATATGGTATGTAGCAGAGGAGGAAAAAACACATAAATATATCTTTCTGACACCATCTGGGAAATCTCTGTCTCTCTGTCTTTCTCTCTCTTTGTACATTCTGTAGAAAAAAACAAGGGAGAAGAAGAAGAAGAAGAAAAATAACAAAGCATGAGGTCAAAAGGTTGCAGCTGGCCACTGGCAGGATTCAAAGGTTAAAGCCAGACTGCATCCTGTCAACAAATACCTGAGGAAGCCATGTTATCTGACCATCAAACAGCTTTGCAGACAGTGTAGGATAACCGTCATTGTATTGAATAGAAAAGTATATTGCATTCCTTCTGTACAGGACTCTCTGTGTTTGTTTTGGGGTAAATATGGTAAACTTAAAAATATTGTTAAGTTAGATTGTTTTCTGTGTTGAATCATTAATTATGGTAGGTCTGGTAACATTAAGCAGTTTAGTAATGATGTATATGACAATAAATTTGTCCAACATTCTGGAGTAGATGGCCAAATGTGGGTTGACTACGTGTATCCTATCCCATGTTGTGCGCAGGGTTCTGGAAACCTGAACTATCCTTTTAGAAAAGGACACAAACGGAAGCGTCTTTATTTCTTGCACACGTGAAGTATTGTGTTGTTTGAATGTGTAACTGGATCTGCGTTCTTTTCATCTCACCTGTGAAAAAACAACAAATAGATTGTTCTGAAATGAATTGGTGAACAACAGCAGAGGCAGCAGGAGGATGTGTTTGATTAGAGAAGGAACTAAGGTTTTGACAATAGCTGTCAAGAAAAGGGGAGATAGATGGGAGAAGGAAGAGGAATGGGGACAGAGGAGAGTTGGAAGACATAGAGGAGAGAAGAGCAAAAGTTTTTTCTTATCATGCTGTGCATTTTTGTAATATGGACACGCATGGACCCACTCAGGTATGTAATCACCCATTCATGATACCAACTACATCCACTGCTCTACTGCCAAACAAGTCATTTAAGGAACAATAAAGAAAAACAGATAGTCCCTTTCAAAAGAAATGATTATCCAAAGTAAGTGACATGATCAGTGTGAAGTGCGTCATGCAAAAGTGTCTCACTTAATGAGAAAGCATCACGCAACACATTGTGTGCTCGGCCTAGAAATTTTACGACTTCTGCTTAAGCGGTGTCACTGAGGACGATTCAAGGGAATTTGAACACGTTCACAAAGGAAATAATGCAGGATGGGCTTATCAGGGGACAAACCCAGCTATCATTTACACATGACATGACAGAAATAAAATCTGTGAGAATAGATGAGAGGTGTGAAAGGGGACTGGAGAAAGAGAAGAGAGAATAGCTGAGGGATGTACCACAAGAGGGCTCTGTGTCCGTCACAAACAGAGGACACACACACTGAAGTCTCTTTACAATGAGGGAGCTTTTCTCATCAAACACATGTAATGCCATCTGAACAAGAGGCCCAACTAATCAACTCGGAGGAAGGTGTTCTCTGTGTGTACGGTCTGATCCAAGCCTGCTAATAGAGTGCCAGGAATCACTGGCTTAACATGACAAAGACCTCCTCTGATCCTTAAAGAAAGACCAGATAGGAAAGAAGTAATCCTCAGACAGCTCGCGTTAAACCAGGCTGGGTTTCTAAAGAGATGTTACATTTGTGTTACTCATGTATCTGCAACATTTTGGGTTTAAAATAGAGCTTCCACATTATATTCATCAGTTATATTCCAGTTTACTCAGTACTAAAAAACTGAAAATGTCCTATTTTTTAAAATTTTATTTATCCACAACATGCGTCAATTCAGAATATGTGAAGGCAGATGAAACATAAAGCAACAAAACAAAGGATGAAATGCAAGAAAAGTGCAGAACAGGAAATGAATGCAAAGTACAGTTATGTATAATCTTATAAATTGTTTTCCAATATGATAATTCATTTGATGATTCGGTCACCAACTTTACTAACAAGAGCAGTGCCCCAGTTTCCACAAGAAGAGATGTTCTCCCATCCTCACGCACATACACACCTATTTAACATAATTAAGAAAATGACGTAACTATGAAAACATTACCTTCTTGTGATTATGTAAACACACAGAGACAATGTTCCTCAGAGAAATCTGTTGAAGAAAGTTCATCTTTGTATCAAAGTCTACATTTTTGTGCATCACAGGATCTCAGCATTTTGGAATATGAGGCAGAATGATCAGCCTTTTTTTTAAAGTGATGACAAGCTGAAAAAGCAATAGAGGGGCAGAAGGCAGACAGAAAGAGGGGGAGAGAGAGATAGGTAGAGAAAGGGAGCGAGAGAGCAAAAGCAGGAGATGACAGAAACTGAGGCAGAGGTCTGTTTTTATTGGACTGTTTCTGGAAGCAACAAATGTTCCCTTAACTTTACAGGGGAAAATTCTCCCACAAAGATTTTTACAGACTATAGCACAGAGCAGAAAAGAGAAGAAGAGAAAAGAAGAGCAAAGCAAAAAAGATTGCTTCTAACCCCTCTATGAGTTGGCATTTGTAGAGCCAAACAAATGGGGATTTCCATTCAAATAAGCCCTGTCCATATTCCATTTAGCCGGTGCACTTCCGAAAGCTGACAGTGAATGCTTCATAGTTATGTCATGGAAATTAGCAGTAGTCCAGTGTTTGGCTCTACAAGCACTGATTTGTTACCATAACAATTGACTCATTTTGCCAAACATCTCATCGAATAAAAGCTTTCCATGTACTGTAGCTGGGTGGCCTGATGTTGACAGGGGCCATCTTGCAATTGGTACAGGTTGAAACAACACACAGCACCAGGAGGACAGTCAGTGGAAGAACACAAAAGATGATGTTTCCCCCCTCTAAGGAGTATTCAGAACAATTTTCACATGAAAAATTGCTCACAGACATACTTACAAGAAATTTCCCATGACACATGAGTTTTGTGGTGTACCATCTGGACTATGCTTCACTTTTAATTATCTCCACCGTTACAAAAAAGACACACATAATACCCAACGGTGGATTGGGTAGAAAAATGGCACCAGCTGGCAGAAAGTCACTACATGTTTACCCTAGTTTAGCTATTAAACATCTGTCATAAAAACACACAGGGAATTACTAACCATTTTACCATGTTGAGGTCAACTTATTCTCAGGCATGTAGTCTGGTGAGTTTGAAAGGTACTTTAGAAGGCACTTTGTCACGTTTTCTTGCACACTGGGCCACCAAACAGGATCCTTTATCCTCTCCAACCCCCCTCAGCCCACCAGTGCACGTACCTTTTTCTATCTCCTTAAAGGTCAGGGGACAAGTGTGTTTCTCTCTCGTCTCTTCCCTGTCGCTTTTCAGCTCGTGCCTCATTCTGCATTGGAGCAATGGCAAATACCCCAGGGGACAGGTGTGTCACCTCCCCCCCAGTCTTCTTTATCCACCCCTCCCTGGCGCCAAGGGACAGGTGTGGGGTGTACTGGCCTTGCAGTGACCTCCTTACCTGGGGGGTAGACGGGGTCTCCTCCTCCTGCCATTCTTTATTCTTTTCTTCCTGCACCTATAGGCTTGCCTTCCACCTGCTCCAACCCCACCTACCTCTGAGGAGGGAGTTTAGATCTGGTGGGGGGGGTAAACAAGGGAGATATTAGGAGGGGATGATTGGGGTAAAAGATTAAGAATGACCAAGATAGGACGGTGGGCAAGACAAATGCAAAGGAGTCACACATTTCCACGAGTGAATGCACTGAGTATGTGAGTGAATAACAGAGCAAAGAGCTGGAGAGAGTGAGACAGACATGTGATACGCCACAGCCCACCAGCTTTCTTTGTTCTTCCCCTCCAGTGACTGACAGACAGGACAATAGCACCTGGCACTGCTCCTTCTCTCTCTGTCGCTCCTCCTCCGCTTTTCTCTGCATTCTCCTCATCTCTCACTCTCCTGCTCCATTCATCTCCATGTTGCACCCTTGCACACGGTATAAGCTTTAAATACAGCTGACATAACCTCATAATCATGTGTTTTCGTAATTACCTACTTGGATGACACTTACCCCAAGTTTCTAGTCTTATCTCAGTGCTTCTAGCAAACACAGGACCAAAATCCATTTTGAACAATCGAACTCTTATCACACTCTCATAAATAACACTTGCTTCACATGTGTGCAAAAGTCCATCACATGCCCTTTCATTCCCTGGACTCTTCCCACTCTCTTCCCACCCAAATATCCTCAGATGCCAGCTGGTCATTTTTAAAAGGCATGCAACAGCCTGTAAAAGAAATGCCCTTTGTGATATCAGAAGGCTCTTTTCTGGTGGCCAGAGTTCTTTATAACGCTAACAAGTCAACACTTAAATCTAACCCATTACTCAAGTGTGCCCTGTGAAAAAATGGGCAATGGCTAATACTGTATTGTTGATTGTTGCCTTCACTCAGCTACTTCCACTACCTTGTATACTGTTCAATCGTTGACAAAAACTCTGACAGTGTCCTTTGTCTGCATTTATTGGCCTACACTTTTGTCATACTCTTATGTTCCAATACTTACTGTTCAGATTAGGGCTGCAACTAACATTTATTACCAATTATTATGATTAGTTTATGAAATTTATAAAAAAAAAAAAAAAAAGTCATGACACATTTGTTTTGCCTGAGCATAACTCCAAAATTTAGGCTCCAGCCCCACTGTGACCCTGATGGAGATAAGCGGTTACAGGTAATGGATAATGGATGGATGGATGGATGAGTCCAAAAAACAAAAGGTAATACATTTATGATCATGTACAGCATGACTCCATCATCAATCAACTTATCAATTAATGGAGTAACTGTTGCAGCTCTAGTTCAGATAGGAGCCTCACTGTTTCCTGATGTGTTTTGTGACTAAATAGGTCCTCATTCAAGTATTTAGGAAGGACTTTCCACAACTTTTTTGTTTGTAAATGAGTTTAAAATGTCACACAGGGAAAAGGCAGCTGCAGGAAAGCTGAGCTGATCAAAGAAGAGAGAGGATCCAATGAAAACTCGAGCAAATGTACAACTACGGTGCATCTTATGCTGCACCTTCCAGTTTCTAAGGTTGTGGATGACCCGACTGATGTCTAATATGATTGAGCAACGCATCATAGTTTGAAATATTCAGAAGCATTTCTTGTTTCTCTGCCTCTTTTCTCTCCCTCTTTGCTTTTCTCTCGTTCTCTCTCTGAACTCTTCACCCCACGGTTGCACTTCTGACTTCTGTCTCTGCTTTGCTTCCCCACGCAGAGCACACAAAGACTCATTCACACACAGTCATACACCTGCCCTGCATTCAAACACACCCTCACATATTAGTTTGTAGTAGAAGAAGTCCGCTTCTCAGTTGCCTTAATCGAGGTCAGGCAAACCTTAAAGCACGTTATAGTCATTTAAATACATTATCAAGTGGAATATATGCTATCAGGGTTAGGGTTACATGTGTTATAAAACTAGATATACTGCATTCTGGAAATAAATAATTTAACTACTGAACAGGGAATACTGTGTAGGGAGTGGAAAGCAAGGTATGGAAGGGCCCCTTTCCACACTAACACTCCTGAGACCTATCCATTGTCCGGCCAACATCCTCTTTGTGTGTGTGTCTGTGTATGTGTGTAACAGGATGTCCCTGACATCTCTGAAAAGCAACTTTACCTCCCTCCACACCCCGCACACCCATTCCTGTGCATTGTTTCCTACAGAGAATCATGAGGGAGAGAGAAGGAGTTTGTGTGTGTGTGTGTGTGTGTGTGTGTGTGTGTGTGTGTGTGTGTGTGTGTGTGCGCGCGCGCAAGGCAAGAGAAACAAAGCAAGGTAGTAAATAGGTGTGCATATAAAGGAGACAGAGAAGGAGAGCACATGGGAGATATTGTTGTGTAGCAGTACGTGAGAGTTTTTCTAAGACACGGAGTCAGATGGGCAGACAGAAGGGGGGAGTCGGCCAGAGATGACAAAGGGACTGAAAGGAGGAGAGGAGAGATGGAGGGATAATGGATGATAATGTGAGAAACAGGAGAGGAGCCAGTGAAAGAGATTATCTGATCTGACTGCTCTCCATGCAGCAGAGACACAGTGGACACACACACACAGAGAAACACACAAGCCAAACAGGAGAAGAGAGAAAACAACTGCCCTTTTCTTCCCCTTTGTCCCCCAACACTTCGCCTTACTGTTGTTGCTAAATTCCAGCTCTGAACATTAAGTAGGTGAGAAGCCAATTTCTTTTCAGCATGTTGCCAAGAAGACCACTACATTAAGCATTAACCTCATTTTGGTAGAATGAACTACATTCCTCAATTTCAAAGTCTTGGGTTATAAAATCTATAATGTAGCATTAATATATAGGAAAATGTATAGTATGAACTCTGCAGTGGTACAGACTATAAAAGATGCAATCTAGTGACCATTTTGTCAAACCACAAACAAGATGTTTCAGCATTAATGTCCAAAACAACAAAATGCATGCACGTTTGGCTTATTGGGTATATTTTCCTAGCATGCACAACCAAAGACTGTATAATCAAAAACGGATGTAGTCTCTGATGTCAACTATAGACTTCTAAAGAGCCAGTATTCGGCCAGTACCGTGGTCAGCTCTGGCCGCAGCTATCCTGGCAATCCTGCTTCCACCAGCTGTTGGCTAATATAAAAATGGGCAAATACGTGAAGTGTGGGGAGCAGAGGCAGGCTGAATGAAGTTATGAAGTTACTGAAACCAGCCACCTGTGATGGCACTCATAGCGGCCATTACCTTAATTATGCATGAACGTAAGCCTTAATATCGATCTAAACAATTGAGTTATATAAAACTGACCCTCACCACAGTTGCTACAGACTACAGAACAGGAAAATTAGTTGTAGAGACCAAAACCGCTTTTTGTGTCTGTCTGTATAAATGTTTATTGATGCTGTGAAGTTAATAAGGGGACGTGACTTACTTCTGGAGCCAGCCTCAAGTGTCCATTTGAGAAAATGCAGCTTTTGGCACTTGTTTTTGCTTCATTTGCCAGCCACAGAAGCACAACTCAGAATCCACAAAGCCAGAAGGCTCTGACTGTGACACAGTACAATAGTTACAATATCTAACCCTTGTTCTATGAAAACAGAGCCCTCTAAGCTCCATGACTGTAGCAAAAATCTGGTATTACCCTACATAGCCCTTGCTGTGACACCAACACAATATAATAATGAATGTCACAAAGAAAAAGGCCACTTCTCCAGGTACACGAAGACTGAAAGCTCAAATGTTCATGTTTTGTGTGAATGGCTTACTGTGGAGATATCATGGATCATAATATTTGCTGTAAGAAGAGTCCTGTGTTTGGAGGAAGAAGATCCAGCCTTTCAATCAAAAAATGAAGATAACTTTAAAATGTAAAACAGACTGAATGAGAAGAATCACACACACTGTACAACCCTTTTAATGTAGCTGAAGCTGGGGAGCAGTGACATCAAAAAGCTATGTCTGTCTGCTTCTCTGTCTGGTTCTGTGGGATTCTGGGTACTTGCCCAAGTATTTGTCTGCCTGACTGTGCTTTGACTGACTGTGTATGTGTGCGTGCTTGAATTTAGAGGCTGAATAAAGTGCATATCTCTGCACGAGACACAGTTAAGACGGTAATATGTCACGTGTCGCGCTATCAGATTCGCAAATGCTGCTTCTTTAGGATTAGAGAAGTAACACAATTTCATATTTTCTTGTTTACCATAATTCTGTGGGCTGAGCTGACCAGGAAACTTTTTGGGAAACATGCCTCAGGGGCAGAGGGGGCAGAGGTTGGTCTAAAATAGGGACATACCATCGTAATTTGACCATGAGAACTTTTCCATGTGTGCTACAGTGTGCACTTGACTGTTTGGGTTGCTGAGCACGTTTTCTGTGCGTGTGAATATGAGTACAGACGCAGTGCATTCAAGTATGTGCATCGGTGCTTGCGTGTGGGCTATGTGTGTGTGTTAGTGTGCGTGTCTTGGTCTGTGCTTAATCCATAGACAATGAAGGATGTGTATGATATTTCTTGGGCTTGAGCCTTGATGACAGAAGTGCTTTTCCATTAAACTACCCAGCCCTTTGTCTTTCTTCTTTCCTCCCTCCTTTCCTTCTCTCTCTTCATCTCCCCTTACCACCTGTCTTTTCCATCTCCTTCCATCTTTTGTCGACCATGGTCCCTCTATACCACTTCTCCTCACACTGTACCCATCTAATTTCACTCTCCTCCTGCTTCTCCCCCTCCTGCCTTACTCTTGTTGTACATTTTCAGGCCTTGTATGTGCTGACAGCCCCAATGAGGTGGTCTACTGGCAGACATCTGAAAAATGTACCTGTGCAATTACTGCTAGTCTTATGTAGACACAGACACACAGAGCAATGGAAGGGGGGGAAAAAAATCAAATTCCACGACAGACAAACATGTATTTATAGTTTCAACACTTAACACTTAGATGCACTAAATGTCAGAGCAAGCACGGGCTGTGAATACTGAAATGATGTGCTGTCTGGGAACACACCTCTAAACTTATCGAAACAATATACACACACGTGCTTCCACAAGTACACTTGGTGTGCGATGATGATTGACTGTTTGTGTGTTTTGTTGTGATCTGACTGTATATGATATCAGTCTTTAGTTCTCATGTGAAAAAAAACATTTAGAAGCAGGAAGATCACGACCACACATATGCAGAGTGTTGGTTGTATTCTGACTCACACATGCTGTAAGGTGTTGAAATATTATCTGCCTGTGCGTGCAACAGTGTGTGTTTTTGTGTGTCATGACGTAATGTCCAGCCTTAAAGCGATTGTCTCTTAGGAAGGTTTGTAGTGTCAATTGTCACAAAACAAAGGAAAAGACAGCATCCCAACGGAAATGTATGTGTATGTGTGTGTGTGTGTGTGTGCGTGCGTGTGTGTTATGTCTGTGTGTGAGAGTGTATGGGAGTGAAACAGAGACAGAGGATATCATATACAGCCTTTCAGGAAGGGCCATTGTGTGTCAGGAAGGTTTATATTGTCAACCGTGCCAAAATAGCAGATAGCAGAATAGCTAGGGACATCCCAACGGAAGTGTGACTGTGTGTGTGAGAGTGTGTGTGTGTGTGTGTGTGTGTCTGTCTGTAGACAGCTTGTTGTGACAGTGCTCGTAAACCAGCTAACAACACTTGTGACAACCAAGAAATAAATCTGAATAAAAATTTCAAACCTAGCACATCACATCTAACAGAACATGTAGATATTAAGATTGGTTCAGTGCGGTTTAGTTAATCTGCAAAAGGTCTCATGTGAAGTACTTTAAATCTGTGTATATCTTTTTGAATTGGAGTTTAACTTTTATTATTTTATCAGGGGTTGCAGATGAGGTCACTAAGTTCACTAAGCTGTCAGTCTGTACTTTTCCATCATATTATCATAGCTCGGACATGTTACAACTACAAAAGGTCCGTAAATAATCTGCTGCAGAGCTTTCAGGCACAGTGAAAGTGAGCCCTATGGAGCCACAGAAAACATCGTTAGAGCTTTGAGGTATGTAAAAGCCCTCCATCCATGACAATAGGACCAGAGGAGCAGCGAGCCGTTTTAATTGCCTGAAGCACTCAGTCTATGCTCTAAACCTGCCTAGACTGCCATATCCACCATTTCAATCAGCACTCTCATTCACTCTTTTCACTCTTCCTCTCGTTCACTCTCCCTTTCTCCAACTCCCCCTCTTCTTTCTGTCCTTCACCCTCTCTCTTAACTAGCTCTCTAATTCTTTGGCTTTTAGGCCTTTATTCCATTCAGCGTCTCCTGTGAAACCAGCTAACTAATTCATCTCCAGACAAATTGCCAATCAGGTGCGGACAAAGAAAAGAGGAGAAAAGAGACTGGTCCTCAATAGAGCCGATCGCTGTTTTACTAAATGCTCCTTCAGAGGAGGAGGGAAGGAGGTTGAGATGGGGGAGGGAAAAGGGGAGAGTGTGTTTAAATGTGTGTGTTTGTCTGCCTGTCCGTGGGGTGTGTATAATTTTGGTCTGTGGGGGTATATGTGTGTGTATGTGTGTGTGTGTGTGTGTTCATTAAGACGGTGTGTGTCCTCATCACCCCCTCCTGCCAGGGTTCAACACTTTCTGTATGCGGAGGTTAACGACCTTGCCGTCCAATCACATTCTCCTGTCAGGGCCCCGTCGCCAACAGCAACAGGTGGTCTAGCCAATTGGTATCCTGCAGAGCGGAAAAGTAGGGGGAGAAAGAGATGGGAGGATGAAGGATGGAGAAAGAATGAATGGAAAAAGTCTGAATCATGAGAGCGTAGTTTCCCCAAAAATAATTTACTCTTAAATCATTTTTATCCACTGACTTGTCGTCCAGATTCTTAAACTCTGACCATAGACCCAGATGACATTCTTTGTTAGACATATTAAGGAAATCCAGTACAGAGCACTAATGTGGACACACCTGCAACTGACACACAGACGACCACTTTAAGGAAAGTCCATCTCATGTGAAAAACTAAGTGACACCAGTTTATTGTTGTTACAATGCTGCAGCTATCCATTCACAAGCTAACTTGTGATGAATGACATGCCAGAGCTGGCATGCAGTCCATGCTGTGTACACTGATCTGATTTGAAATGCCAAGACTGCACCCAAAGCAAGAATGAGTGCTGCTAACCTGACACAATTCTCAACCCAGATTTCTCCAATTCCACATCCCGGCCACCCCCCCCCAGATCTAGCTGGCATATATGAGCCAAAGCTGGCTCACGTTTCACTTTCTGGTGCCAAAATACAGTCAAGTGCCCCAACACTCCCCAGAACTCAGCCATAATCGGGCTGACTCAGATTGATTCCTGTGGAGCAACTTTAGCCCAATTATAATCATGTTGAGCAGTCATATGATTTGAGCTATGATTAATTAGGATATGCATTTATCAGAGAGGGCATTTATAGGTATGTGAATGAGTGATTTGAGGTTTTATTTAAGCAGATTTCTGCATGTTTGAATGAATGAAAGTTTTCCTGAATAATACTGCTGAACAGAGGACAAACAAACAGCGGATCTACACACATTAAAGTAAATACATTATTGTTGGCTACTTCAGAGACATCATGTAAAAATGAAACCTAGTTCTTAATTAGATTGACACACCTATATTTCAGCTGGAGAAACCCGATCCTATACTGTATACATGGTTTATTCTGGCATCAAACCAGGTTTATACAAGTGCATGTGCCTGACAGCATTTGGTCGGTATAAAAGAAAAGATTGTTACTTATAGTTGTACTAGTGTAAACACATTCCCAAAATTGAGTCTAAACTGCAGTTGGCAGGAAAAAAAGCCTGCGGTGTGATATAACATATAAAAGCAATGTCATGTATGCTATTTCTGCTTATGGGAGAACTCTGATGGCCGACCGGTTGCATGTCAAAGTGGATTTTACAGAAAACACGTTGTAACCTGGTTCTTTATTGGGTGTATGTAAACACAGCGAATGTCACAGGAGCTGCACAGGAAACTATGTGAGAAAGTTTGTTGGGGATTGGTGGATGAGGGCAGGAAAAGAAAGGGTGGAGAAGCGACAAGTTAAATAGCTCTACTCAGTTAATGATCACAGTGATCTCTCTCTCTCTCGTGCTCTCTTTCTTGTCCTCCCTCCCTCAAACTCTTTTTCTCTTTAGCCACTAATTAAGCAGCTAACCGACTCATAAAAAGAAGATAGGAAGACAAAAGCGGAAGGAGAAAGGCGGCATTAGTCTAGGCTGAGTGCTCCTGTCTCGTTAGCTAGAGAGGGAGATTGAGAGCGAGTGAGACTGAGCGCCAGCGTCTGTTTGATCATTAACTCACTCAGCCAGACGTGGTTATAAAACTTGTCACCTCTCATCGCATTTCTGTGTACTCATCCACTATTATTGAGCTCTGTCATATAAATCAGGCCTGGTCTGTTATATGTCTTGCCTGTGAACTTGTCTACTTTGTTTGTCTTCTTCAGCGGTGTCCATAAGGTACCCAGATCATATCAGCTTCTGGTTTCTGTTCACACACATAAAAACACAAAGACACACACACACTCACCACCCCCCTCCTCCTTCTATACAGGCACAAGAAGGCTATAGGAAGAAACAGAGTAAGGCATAACTGCAATGTATTTAATACTGTCCAAAGGGGAGGTGATGTGGTCTTTTACATTTGTGCACATTGCACTCAAACACAAACCCACACACTTTTCCCCCTTACAAACCAGATTAGGGGGATGAGGCAGAAAATGAAGCGATTCAAAGGAAAGAATGAAAGAATGACAGCAAGTGGTAAAGGTGAGAAAAGACAGTGCTGGAAAGCAGAAAGAAAAGGGTAAAATAGGGCCAAAGGAGGAGAAAATTTTAGAAATTTAGATTTTAACCAGCCTTTTTTTTAGATAGTGAATGCAGTGTAGCAGCCAAATCAGAGGGAAGTGAGGGAGAAAGAGTGCAGAAAAGCAAAATAGACCGAGATATAGAGGAAGGAAAGAGGGATTTGGGCCTCTTTCCCAAATGTGATTAAATGTAGGAAACCAGGCAGACCGAATGCAGACCCCAGAGCTCCTGCTCTCACCATTAACCCCCTACTAACTGTGTGTGTGTGTGTGTGTGTAAGTGCAGGTTTGTCTATATGGGACAAAGCACACTCTGAGGAGTGATATAGTGCTCTCTTACCCCCTCAACCCCTTTACTGTGTCTGCAACACATATCCCATTGTTACAACCCAACTAAAATGAGATCAGCCCTCACATGTGCCTTTTCCTTCAACCTCAAATAGTTGATTCTACATTTGTAAACTAAAGTCAACTCAGTGGAAAGGAACCGGGAGTTTGGCCAGATGGTTAACTTTTTAGATAAGCTCTGTGAAACACAGCTACAGATGATGCAGAGGATGATAAAGAAAAGGGGTAAATCCATCACTTTAATTGATGATCTGTGTTCCCCCAACGAGTAGATGCTATGCAGCTTCATGCAGACCATGAAATGTTTCTACTACGTGGAAATAATATCAATACTTGAAAAGCATTGCACCAATTTCCATGAAGTTCAGTGAGCAACAATGGCTGAGATATCCTAATTTTTTGTAACCTCCAGTTTTTGACAAAGGTATTCTGTTATAAACGTAAAGCCCCCAAGTTCAAGCGAACCCAAATGACATCATTAGAGTTAGTTTGTCAGACTGGACAAAGCTCCCGCCGGAGCCAAGGAGGACATTGTGCAACTGTTTTTACAGGCTAACCTTGACAAGTAAACTGACCTTGATGTGTAAAATCAGTGGACAAGACAGCTCATTTTTGGACCTGTCTCATGGAGCATGTCAAGACTTCTTTAGCAAAGCAAGCAATTACTTACAATTACTAGCTATTACATGATGAAGTTTTCCATGGATGTTCAGTTCACGGCTGTGTTGTTTTCAGCTGTCACACAAGAGAAACTTCAATATGACAGCAGAGCCTTGAAACAAAGTTAACACCAAATATTGAATGATCTGTTACAAAAGTTATTAGTTATGTTTCTGTGAGAATTTAGTCTTGGAGTAGATTATTTTTTTGTGCTGGTTCAGGTAATGATAGATGGATCAACAAAATGCTTATTTATACACCAGCTGAAACCCTTCATTTGACCAGATCTAACTTTCCTCTGTATTTCTCTCTCTACGTTTTAAACTCTCTCTCTTGGCCATCTCATTGTCTAAGTTTGTCTTCATTGCTTTGCATCTGGTTCTCACAGTTGGTCTCTGTGTGTAGCAGGTTCAACCTGTTAGCTTTGTAAGCTTCACTGAACAACAACAACAACACCATTATATCAGCTCTCCTTTGCTTAATTCTGCCTCAGTTCACTTTCTTATCACAGCTGTTGCTCTGCTCCTGCTCTGGGCCAGATCCCAAAGTTGATATTTCCAGTATTCTTTGATTGATTATATTATTTTTTCTGTCTACATTTATAGGTAATTTTAAAAAATCACACTATCCAATTTCAAGTGTGTGCAGACTCTTTTTAATGTTTATATCTACCAGCTGTTCATACTCCTCATACTATATTAATTAGCCACAGAAATCCCCCTCACCCCACCCCACACCTTTCTGATGCTGGATTAAGGGGGAGAGTGCCCAACTATTTGTGTAACTTCCCGAAACTGATGACCTGACATCCCGGCACCTACCTATGTGAAATGATTGGCCAGCTGTGTGGAGGTGAGGAAGGAGCTATGGTTTGAACTTCTCCCTACAGCTCTCTTTTCATGTGAACAACTGAGTGCAACACTATGAATGTATTCCAGGAGAAACAGTCTGAAAATGTGCACCATTATCCCCATATTTAAACAATAAAACGATCTCCCCCTTTCTATGGCGGCTTTTCACCCCGCTTTAAGTCTAGCTGTTCAGAACACAGCCTTATTCTTCATCTTCACAGTTCTCCCTGCCCCCCCACCCAAAAAAAAAATTGGAAAAGACACGAGGCCTTTAGTCATTTGGTCGATCATTTATCTGTTTTGTCTTTCTGCATTAGCATCTCTGGCCAAGATTACATCTCTCCCCGATCCCAAATGTACGACACCCTGCCAGACACACACACACATGGTCCACCCAAGCTGACGGCTATCACTATTATTCACGAAATGTCCAAACAAACATCCCTCACACTGAGTAAGTCAGAACCAGGATCAACACTGAGTGTGACAGGACCAACAGCGAGCGAATGAGTGTGTGTCTGTGTTTGAGCTGGTGCCAGGTTTCATGGTATGAAAGCACAAATATGGTATGTGCATGACTACCTCGACAAAGCTGCCAACATTTTTGTGAAAACCATAAAATGGCACCATATCGTCACTCAGATTCTAGCCTGGATAAACAAATGATTATATAAAAGATTATAAATTGTGAAACTGACACTGTAGTTTCTGTCTGCAAATGTACAAACCATGTGACGTTTATTAGCAGGTTTATGAAGGAAAAGTGTGACAAAAGTGAATGAGACTGTGATTTGTGGGGGTTTTCCTGAGACTTTGTCCAATCAGGACGCCGGAAGCCAAACCTTTCCGTTTAAACATGCACACAGACACACACACACACACACTCTTGCACACACCCAGCAGGGAAATAAGCAAAGCTGAAGCAATGTGATTCTCCTAATCTTTCTTACACCATGTCCTCTGTGCCTGGCTCTGCATGACCCTATGTTCAAACACACATGCTCACAAACACCCACACACATGCACAAACTAATATGCAGCACATTCCTACACATTCAGTCACACATTTCTTCGGCGTAGGTTCATTAATTTGTCTGCTATAGGAAAAAGTAACACACAGTTAAAATGGTGATTATTTAGCTCTTTTTGCACTGTGTGTATTAGGCGGGCATGTGCTCATAAAAAGATGTGTGTGCTAACATGTGTTTCAGTGTCTATGCATGAATGTGTGTATGCATGCTTGAAAGTGTGTGTGCTTAAGGGTGCATGTGAGTGTAGGGGGGAAATGGGCTAATTTGTCTGTGTATCCTGACCATGTTCATACGCGCTGCTGCTGCTGCTTTAATGAGGAACACATTTGGGCTGATATTACTTCCACATGCCGTGGAGACGGGAGGTGGCCTTTTAGAATACAAACAGTGCTTATTCAGCATACACTTGGACAAACAGCTACACTGGTCTTTTTTTCCATCTTTGTTAATTGTACTTGATCTTTATAATTGTTGAGAACGTTATGGAGGTAACTCGGAGGGTGCGGCAGCAAAATATGGAAAAGAAAACACTAATATATAATGCAGAGACTACTGCCTGTGCAGTCGTGAGTCAAAAACTGATTTATAACACGTAGACACAGTTGGTAACACTGAAAATTGCCTATAAATTAAGATTGACCTGTTTTTTTTTCAGCATATAGCACATTCACTTTAATGTGCAGAGTTTACTTGCCATAGAAGACAAGGAACTTGGCGTTCAATTGCTAAAACTATTGCTGTTTACTGAAGTCCATTATGTGCTAAATGTGCCCTGAAATGCAATTCCCGATCTTACTTTTTACAATTAATAACTTAAAGCATTTGACTGTAGGAGCTTGTTGTAGAATAAAACCTGGAAGGAAGTACTGTCTAAGAGGAACAGACCAGAGCAAAAAATAGTCCTTCTATGGCACATCAAGTCAACTGTTATTGCACTGTATCACAACATAGGAATGCCGATACTGGACGATTGTGCAAAACCCCAGATTATATGTTCAACAACGCTTTTTAACCTTCAACCCAAACTTTAAGAATTATATTTTCCTTCAATATCAAAGAATGGCAACTACAGCGTAGGATAGGGAAAAGATTGTGGTTGTGGAAAATAAACTATGGTTAAATACAGTTGGGGTCAGGCAACTAAAACACGTGGTTAAGTTTAGGTTAAGATAATGGTCTCCCAGTCTAACCTCATGAAAGTCAACACTGCCTGTCCATCCACCACTCCAACCTCCACACACTTGTTTCTGCCTTACTACATAAAGGCAGGCTGTACTTCTTGCACTGGCACTGCACATCGGTATTGGGCATAATTCCTGAGGTGCAGAATCATTCAATATGAACTTAGGTCCCTGGGATACTGTGCTGTACCAGCAGGTACAACAAAAAGAGTGTGAATAAATTCTAAAAGAGATGAAAGACTATTTATGAGACTGCCAGCAGCAGAACACAATAAACGCTGCTGTAGCATCTTCAAGATGGAAAGTTGGATCGACTACAAATGCACACAAGAAACCAGGTTATTTGTAGAAAATAACTTAAGGCAACAGTTGGAGAACGAACATGTTTTCCTTACACCACAATCTTCTCTTAGTTTGTGTGCATAAGATCACCAACCTCCTGACAACCATTTATTCATAATCAAATAGATTTTGAAAACAGCCTTAATCCAAATCAAGTTAAATCAAGAAAATCAAACACAAAGGACAGATTCTTGTGTGCACATTACATATTGGTGCTAAATTGAGTATTTTGGAGGTCACTTGGTGAGTGATCTCTCAGCTTGACACACACATAATGGATGGTCCTGATCTGCTGACAAATCATTCTTTGTCAAAGAGAAATGACAAAGTGAGGTATGGAGGAAAAGGGTGAGGTCGTGAGGATTAGAAAAAGGAGTATGGAAGGCAAGGAGAGAGGAAGAGCGAGAGAGGAAGTCAGAAGGAAGGAAGAAAAACAGAGAAACTCAGAGGGATAAAAAAGACTCCAGGCTCTTTTTGTTATCTGAGGGAATGCAGAGAATCGAACCACGGGACATGTGAAATAGTGCAGACCTACACCCTGAGCCAGTTCACTTCCCCTGGAGGAGGTATGGAAACGGGGGGAGGAGAAAAAAGAAGTGGGGAGGAAAGGAGAGCCACGGGTAATGTGGGAGAAAAGATATTTGGATTAACCGTCAGGGAGAAGACGGAGAATAAAATAAGAAATGAATCACACGGGTGGAGAGTATGAGGAGGAGGAGGGAAGGAAGACGAGAAGGTTAGGAGGATATCATGCAGCGAGGGGATGGAGAGATGAGGGGGGAGAGGAAAGGAGAGGAGAAAATGAAGGAGAAGAGAAGGAGGAGGAGGAGGAGGGGGTCATTAAAGAGCTCTAATGACCTGCTGATTGATGAGGGGCCCAAACTCTGACCCCAAATTACTACAGAGCCTGAGAACTAGTCCTATGTTCTGTGAGTGCGTGTGTGTGTAGCAGTATCGGTGTGTAGGTGAAATAGAAATTAGCAATTTCTACCCATGCTCAAATGTCTGACATACCCCATGAAGTATTCACACACACGCATTTTAAACGCAGTCTAACTATTTGAATCCACCAATTGTATTCAAGCATACAGCACTAAAATATGCATTCTTCACCTCTTATAGGAAGAGAAAACACTGCCTGTACAACACAGGCTGGAAACCTGTTGAATTTTCATTTTGCCAGCTGCCTGGCTCTTTTTTTGGTTAGACTGCAAATAATAACCAACTACATATTTTTAACAAGCGTTCTTTATCAGGTTTTTAGAAAAGGCGTCATCATCCACATATAGGATTAAAACTTTGGCTTTTATTTACTACAGCATCATGAGTTTGTAGCTTCAACTACTAATTTAAGCATCTACAATGAATATTTTTATAATAACATATTGCATGTGACTTACCGCTGATAAATATCAGTTCCCCTCACATCAGTTTTAGCACCTTTTAGCTCTCTGTTTTGGTTTTCCAGTCCATGACTTGGTGTACTTTCAGCGCTCTCATCAGCATTGTTTTCAGGGAAAATAAACAAACTAACCTAAACTGATAAACTGACTCTATGTTAGTGACTAAATGCTTCACTTTCTTCACAAGAGACAGATACAAATGTCCTTCTAAATGTGGTGGGGATCAAATTCATCAGGTGAACACAGACATGACTCAAAAAGCTAATGCTGATCTGGGTCTGCTGGAGGTGGAGTAGGCAACTGTTTGCTAAGTTCACCATTTTTTTTTTTTGTTTGGCCTTTTTGAGCTTTATTTGACAGAGACAGCTTGAAGAGTGACAGGGAACGTGGGGAGAGAGAGATGGAGAATGACATGTGGGAAAGAGCCACAGGTCAGATTCTAACTCTGGGCCGCCCCGGCAAGGACTGAGCCTTTGTACATGGGGTGGATGCCCTACCGACTGAGCTAAACAACACCCCAAAATTCAGAGGTTTTAGGTTGAAGTTCTGTGTACAGCTTGTTTCTGCTTCCCCTCAAGTGACCTAAAAAAACATTACTGTGGGTTTGAGGCTTGCTCAGAGGCTGATCGTAGCGTAGTCACATGTGGACACAACAGACAAGACATTGTAGATTGTAGCTTTTTGCCTAGCCTTGTGGCATAAATAGATACATAGATCTACAGATGTACACAAATGTTTGGTGTACCTCTGACTCATTCATATTTTCCCAGTTTCCCAGAGTAAAAATTGCACATTCATGTTATCTTCTCCCACAAACACACACATGCAGACAGTAAGATACAGAAGCAACCAAACATTTGTAGCCAAATGAAGACCAGATGAAGCAGTCCTGAGATACTGCTGAAACACATGTTCACACACACAAACACACACACAGTTCTTAAGCCTGTGCCCATGCTTCATCTAAAAGCTGTAACCATAGCTTTATTTCTCTTCTCATTTTCTATAATCCTCGTCCTCATTTCATGCACACACAAACAGTCACACAGGCGGACACAGCAGGAGCAGCAGCACTGCTCCTTCATTACAGGGCTGTAAACTGCAGAAATCTGTTTGGGCCTGGTTAACATGCAATAAAACTCTCAGTTTTTCCACTCTCTCTTTCCCCTCCCTTTTTTATGAGTAAACAAACAAAGTTGCTCTTGTTGACAGATTCAATCACTCACACACCACAATAAATGCCACACGCATTCAACCAAATGACAGGCACATAAAAGTATTTCTGGATGTCAGATAAATGAGGCTCATTATTTTCGGTTTGTATTTTTAGAATTAGTTAGAATTTATTAGTGTTTACTTTAAATCTTAAGAACCTGGAGAATAACTGACCAATCTGTCATCTGAATATGGTTGATAAATGGATCCTAAAAATATGAGTGCAGAACTCTGTATTTAACTTTCTATTGATTTCTATAATACTATGAGAGACTCTGGTGCATATTTAGCAGCTCATTTGCATTTCACTCCTTACTTTCTATTACCGGAAGCATATTGTGAGCTGCCCTCACTGCAGAAGACTCCTGTTTACTATAAATAGTCTTTGTACAGCAGAAAACAAGTCTGAATGTAAGAGCAAATAAAATAAGTGTCTTTCTTTCAAAAAGTTTCTTTTGCAGTCAAAATCCAAAACCGATAAACCTTTAAAATAAACTAAGAAGAAGCGAGCAGCACGATAAGAGAGGAAGAGAGGGTGCAGGGGAAAACACTGTGAGTGTGTGTGCATATGTTTGCGTGTGTGTGTAATTGATAGGAGAATTTTGGCCCAAAGCACAGTATGACCTCATTGCTTGCCTGATTTCTCAGCGTTCACAGTTTTACACGAGCTTGGGATCAGGTTAACATCGAAGTCTAAGCTAGCAGGCACAGGCGCACACACACACACACACACACACACACACACACAATCTTCACCATTCCACCACGTCTTTCAACTGCTTAAGAAAGCTATTTTCCGAAGCTCAGACAAACCACAGACTAATTTGGGAGCACAATTCTGTGGCTGTTGACACATAAACACACACACTTCCACAGCAGAAAAACATACATGCACACACAATCTGCAGAAACACATGGGCCTAAGTGCACCCAGATAACATCTTAAAATAACTATTACTTGTGGTGTGTGGTGTGGGATAAGTGCTGAGAAGCGATGACTTTTACCTAAAACAAACACCGGGCAGTGAAACAACAAGCAGGAAGAGGAAAAGGCAGAGAATCGGAATCAGAAGACGCGGAAGAAGAAGAAGAAGAGGAAGAGGAAGAGGAGGAAAATCAAGGAGTGCACTGGGCCACAAACCACTTTGCAACCTCCTCTTTTGTGACACAAAAACAAATGGTCTCCAAGTCTTCATGGTCTCTTTCTAGAAAGCTTGTTGTGAGGAAATGGGAGTGTATCCGGTTAAGAAAAATATTTAATGCTACGCTGATTATTGCAAAAACAAATAATTTACAACTCCCTCAGCTAAGTCCTGTGAACCTGATGCAAATTTAGAGCAAAGGTCAGACTTCCACTTTTACTTTTTGCACCAAACCATTGAAGCTATGCAGAAATCATTTTCATTTTCTGCATATTTACTGTATTGCACAGTAGCATATGTCACAGGTTTTCGATAATCCATGAAAGTTAAATGCATCAAAAACATACAAACTTCATAATGCAGCCAAATGAACTGGCTGAAATTGACCATCTTACATTTACAAAACTAATTTAGACCACATGAACTCCAAGAAAACAACTCTGTTGGTGCATTGACATATGAAAGGCAGAAAGAAAGAGAACAAACGAACAAACAAACAAAAAACAGGGTGCCAAAACACAGTCAGTGCTTGGCCCCCCTGCAATCATCACAGACGCAAGTAGAAAAAGACAACACACATAAAACAAGAATTACAACGACTTGGAATCGTCTACAGAAACAGAAACAAGGGAATTTAAGAGTCTTGAATAAATGAGAGTGAAAAACAGGAGACAGGGAGATGGAGGCATGTGGCCAAAGACCTGCAGGCTTTGAGCGGCCCTGCAATGCTGCCTTTGGCTCCTGAGGTGAGAACAAGAAACCCACATGAACCTAACCCAACTATATATGCGAACACAGTCTGTAGGAGCAGATGGTAGGATGGCGGTAGGGCTGGCAGTCATGCTGACTGTCTGTTCATTGTACTTTTTTCCCCTTTAGACAAGGTTGGATATAGTTGCTCTCCTGAGCTGGCAGTGTTTGGGAGTGTATTTTGTGAACTGTGTGTGAGACCAGACCTTATGACGCTATAACGTGCAGCTGCTTTTACTGAAAAATTATGTGGAAGGTGAGTGTAAAGACAAAGGAGAGGACATGTGTTTATCAGTGAGCAAGTCTGAATGAGTGACAAAGAGACAAAGATAAAGCGAGACGGAGAAGAAAGTCTCAGAGGGTCATTATGAAACAAATAACTCGTCCCATCTAGAGAAGAAAGGAGAGCCAGCTGGACAGCTTCCCAGCCTGTAGATTTATGGCAGCATACTTGAGGTGAGGCTGAGAGGAGAAAGTCAGGACAACTCAGGGGAAGCAAGTACATGTACCATTACTACTATATTGTTAAAAGATTATCCCATCCATCATGAGTGGATATATAACAAATGAGCTTTTAATTGTCAGCAGTGTGGCGAAAGAACCACGATTTCAGTATAGGAGGAGAATAGAGAGGGAGCTATAGTGCACAGAAATGTAATACAAAATATGCACATATAAATATGTTTTTCTTACACTTGTTAGACCTACTAAGTCTTTTGAACTGGATATATTTTAGATCCTGGTTATGCAGTGCTCGTGCTACAATTATTATGACATTTTGTTAAGTCGCAAAAATACGCTGACGCGCGCTCTGCACAGACAATACACAGACATTTTCCAGATAACATCCAGAAATGAAACTGACAAAAACACAGACCACCCTAATGTCCGCTCTAATATGGCTTACATCCTTTGAAAACACAGTTTCCCTTTTTCACATAATTTATTGGCCCTCTGTTCACACAAAATATGTACTTTCGCAACCAAATGGATCTTTAAGTAAATGACGTGCATAGATTCTGAAAAAAAAATGTAACAAACATGGATAAGTTGAGAATTTTTTATTTTATTAAACTAAGAAACGTCCCATTGAGATTAAAAACCTCTTTTCCAAAGGAATCCTGGCCAGACAACCAGACAGTATTACAACACATAGCAATCTAGATGAATAATAAAAGTGTTCAATTTAAGAGTAGAATCTTAATTTCTATCAGCCCTGCCTCTTTCTGTAATATTTTACCTTCTTGCACAATGCAGAGGTTTTGACATGTTGGTCTTTGTTTGTGTTACAAGAATGAAAATAAATGAAATACTCATGTGATTGCAGGTCCCAGAGCCCAGGAATTACCATTAACCTTGGTTAGTATTTTTCACATTTCAGTGTGGAACACATAGGAATAAATGAAAAGATAGTGGGCACAGAAATGTCCCATGTGTCTACATCAGCCTGAGACACAGAAATAAACAGGAAGGAAGTGAAAAACAAAGACAAAGGTATGAAAACTAAGGTAAAACAACTGAAAGAAAAAAGACAAAGAAACAGAAACAAGAGACAAAAAAAGAGAGAGAGAGAGAGAGATTGTTTCTATTCTTTGGCCGAGGCACAGCTGATAGTACAGTACATTTTCTCTCTGTGGGTAAAGAGAAGGTAGGAGGCCTCCTTCCCTCTCCACTAATCACACTTAATGATTCAAATGGGCCTAAGACATACCTTTGAAATCAAATCCACTTACAACTACACAAAAACGCACGCACGCACGCACGCACACACATGCACACACCAACATCCATACAAAGACACATAAAACTGGACGCTTTCACCCAAACTCACCGACAGACACGCACAAACTTTTCTGAGGGCACAGCCAGTGATTGTCAAAGAGAGGAGAGGAGGATGTAACTGAAGAAGTGTGAAAAAGTATGTTTGCACGCATGTTTCCAATCCATCAGCAGGCCCCTAACTAGCTCTGCAGTGCCACAACTAATTGCTCCTAATGACCTCATAGGCGCATGCACATACACACACGTAAGGGAAAAAGTAAAACACTATTTTGCGCGCGCGCACACACACACACACACACACACACATAGAGACACACATGAGGCAGATGTAAAGGAAAAAGAAGTTGAGCCAACTGGTGACCATAAAACATTGGCCTGTCAAACTCTGTGTGTGTGCGCGCGTATGTATTTGTGTGTGCGCTGATGTGTGTGTGTGCACGTGTATATGTGTGTGTGTGTGTGTGTGTGTGTGTGTGTGTGTGTGTGTGTGTGTGTGTGTAGACTACAAGTAAGTACAACCCTACAGCTACATCAGGCTCCTATAGCGGCATTTCCTGAAACCTCTATGCAGCAAAAGATATCCTCTTTCACCCCCACCCCCAAACACATACAAACACACACACACACACACACACACACAAAAAAAAAATTAGGCTGTAGGCTTAGCCCTTGCAGGCTTCAAGTAATTTGCCTTAGGATAAAATAAAGCTTTACTTTCCACATTTCAAAGAATTATTGCATAAGTACAGAAATGTGCTCTCGGAGAGTTTCCATAAGCAGACAAAGACCCTGTTTGTTTCTTAAAAATCTTTTACACGAAAGTGTGAGAGAGAACAAGACGAAAAAAAAAACTTAGAGATAAAAATGTAACCAGAGAACAGACCCACTGTTCTGCCACTACACTATTAAAGGAATCCCCTGTTTGCTCTGAAGGGAATTGGCTCTCGTGGGCTCGGATGAGTCTGAAAAATGATTTGGAGCTGCACATCGTCAACAAATAAGCAACCGCATCGGGTTTGAATTCGTGTACTTTCACATGAAAGTGCTCTCATAAAACACGCACATATTAAAAAAAGCACATTCATAAATCGATTTGTACACTCAACTATCGCACAGAGAGCGGTTAAGATATTCTCACAACACAACAGTAACTACGTAAGGACAACATACTCTCACACATGTGCTTGTTTATATGCCTAAAAACAAAGAATTTATTTCTCCGAAATCAACCCTGCCCACCCAAACACACACCCATACATGCATACACACTGTGTTGAGAACAGCACTTCTGCTTCTGGGTGGCTTTACAACTGAGCGGGCATGTGCACTAACACCACAACACTGGCATCTACAACTTTCTTTCCCTCTCCCACTAATCACTTCATTATGGAATTTTATGGTTACCAATACAAGGCGGTACAGAGAGCCGTGTTTCTTCAAAACAGGTCTTCAGGTAAATATAAACACCCTAAGAAAGTAATATAATGTTTGGATGGCATTATTTTCATTCCTGGTGCAAGTGGCATGCTGGAACACATTTTTACTGTTTTGGATTAACTGATTCTTTAAACCATGAAACAAACCATGACTGTGTTATAAAACATTTTAAAACATTTTTATAGCAGTGATTTAGTACTGCTTTAATAATACCTTAAAATTAGGTGACTGCAAAATTGTAAGACATTGTGAGGAATTCTGCTTGATGCTAACCAGACTCTTTGGCCCAGTATGTTGGCAACACTATCGCATTGGAGGAGGCTATGCTGTTGTGATTGGAGTATCTCCTTTCTTGTTCTGTCCCTGAATGATTTGCATTCTCCAAAACCTCTCCACGCTCTGTAAGCATTTATCATCCCAGCTCAAAAACTCATCTGCGGAAAACAGAATAACAACCCCGATGCAGTGTCCAGCTAGAGGAGACTGTCCTGTCCCCCCCCCCAAAGAAAACCAACAGAATTAGTTTCTTCAGCACAATGCCCCAAAAGGACACATGGGTACATTAAAGTGACAAAGCCCTCTTGCGGCTCTTGTCTATTGGGCAAATGGACAGTGTGACGTTGTTTTAGTGCCAAGTCCACAGATGGAGGAGATCCGAGTGGTTGGATGCCTAAACAAAATTTTTGACTCACACAACACAGCAGACTGTTGTTCATTTGCTGTTTCCTACCGAAAATCAACACTGGTTGCTGACCACGATCGTTCCCCAACCTTAACCAAGTGGTTATTAGTCTAATCATGATGACGAAGGTCCTCTAACACTGAAGCTGTAATTTTCACCCAAACCACATTGTTTCCCTAACCTTAACCAAGAAGTTATTTTAACCCAAACACGGATCTGTCCCCAACCCAAACCAAGACACTTGACACACTGTACCTAATCAAACAAATAGTAGCATGAGATCATGCACCATTTAGAGGACTTAATGAACTCTCGCTTCATCCGTACGATGGTAGAAGTGATGGTTTTCAATACTTTGTCACATTTTGTGACTTAATGTCCTCATTCTAGTTCAGATCTAGTTCACCAGGCCACTTGGAAATGGATCACAAAAACAATTTGGCATATTCCTTTGGATACTTTCTATATAAAACCATGGTTACACAACATTATTAGGTTTACTATATTTCTGAAACATTTGTAACCTTTGTTTTCACGTTGTAGTCCTAAAACAACAAAGTTGAAGTAATACAAAGTGGCAGCTTGTAGGCTGACATAATAGCCTGGAGTTTGATGTGGAGCACAAAAAACACAACACAAAAAGGAGTCAGGCAGCAGTAGCACTCTTGAATCGAGACAGATTCATGAGACTAAACCGACATGTATAAATCAAAACATGGCGTATCGGATACACTCTTACAATTAACAATACCTTGTTCCATTTAATCAGCTTGTTGTTTGGGTGTGGAGTTCCTTTGGAAGTTTAGCCTATGGCTGGTCTATGTTATGGGAACCAGGCTAATGGAACACATAGCAACACACACAGAGACACACACACACACGTACACACACTCCTTGTGTTGAGAATCTCAGGCCAGCTGCCAAATTGCAGTCAGACAAAATGGCTACAGCTTTACTAAATACACTGTGGTCTGTGGTAGCGGTAGCACTCAGTAAGACAAACAAACATACCAGCCCACAACCACCACCACACTCAAAGAGCATGCGGTGTGTGTGTGTGTGCATATTGACACATAACCAAGACTTTGCATTTCCATATATATTCATGCACCTCATACACACATTATTTATGCATAAGCTCGTGTCAATATTTCTGTGTGTGTGTGTGTGTGTGTGTGTGTGTGTGTGTGTGTGTGTGTGTGTAATGTGTGAGCGTGTTCAGTCACAACTATCAGAGCCAAAACTAAACTTCGCTGCCAGGATGGAAAGAAAAGAGAAAGAGGAGAGGGAAAATAATAGCTGTTCACAGTTTAAAAAAACAAACTATTCCAATAAATTTGCCCCCAATCCCCATCTGCCACCCCTTTTTTCTTGTTCCGAGCTGTTTTTATAGGTTAAATTAGTCGTCCCCAGCCCCCTGACAGCACAATAAAACACAGTGCCAGGTACATACACTTATACTAGGCCTTGGAGAGTGTAGAGCAGAGAAGAAAGAGAAAAAACAGAGATGGAGGGGGAAAGTGGGCCATAGGGAGACATCGAGACCAAAAGGAATAGTGAAGAAGGGGAAGCAAGATCAGGAGAATGGGAATAATAAGTAAAGAGTGAAGTGAGAGGGAGAGAGATGTAAGTAAATGGGGTGGTAATGGAAATTTGGTGAAAAAAAATGAGGTGAAAAATGTAAAATGCGCGCAGAAGAGAAAAAAAGACAAAGGGCAGAGGGAGGAAGAATGAAGGCATATGACGATAGGAAGGATAGAGGAAGGCTGAAGAAAGAAGTTGTAAGGAGAGAAACAGCCCATGAATGACTTTTACATCTGTGTAAATCCCTCTGGACCTTGCATGTACAGAAACACACATGTACACACATGTGTACACACACACACACACATGTACACACACACACACACATGTACACACACACACACACACACGCACACACACACAGACAGAAAGATTCATCCTTGAGATTGAACCTCCTGAGATTTTTTAAACTGAAAACTTTACATCCTGAAATGCACATTGTCGAAAACCTTTTTCCCCTCGAAAGGAAAAGGAGGGTTGTGGAAAAACATAAATTCATGGCGACTGTTGACAGCAGCCAGGAAAACAAGATGATGACTGGCCACAAGTGACCTCATCAGGGTCAAAGATCACACACCCTGAGAAAAATAACAGAAAAGAGAAATCAGAGAAAGAAGGAGGCGAAGGGATCGAGTAATTTCTGATTAATTTGTTATTTTAACTCAAAACACATCGTAAGAAACTTTTACATAGTTTTAAACTGTAAACTGTAAAAAAAAAGGTGTGTTTGTGTTTCACTCAAATATTTTCCATCTGCCTCATTTTTAAGCTTGTAAAAACAAGATGTCAGCTTTTGAGAATATTAGTTTTTAATAATTGATTACCAGATCTATTTGTTGTTGAAATAGGCGGACATCTTGACGTGTGCATCTATATCATAATTACTTGTTCCCACAAGTTAACGTCATATTCTCGTCATTCTCTGGACATTAGAAATAATGTAGTTTTGAAAACAGATATGCCGCTACCTAAAATGGTAAAAGTGAGCTGCTGGGTTAGAGGATGAAACATTATATTTTCTTGCAGGTTCACTGAAAGAGGCAGTATCTTAAATCCAGCATGAATTATCAGACCCTAATAGCTCACATAGTCCACTTCATCTCTCTTGAGACGCACTTGTTCTATAAATTAGTTGGAAATTTTATTTCTCCATCCAAAAATCCTTTGCACCTGTGCTATTATCCTGTAAATCTAGAGGATGTTTGCAATCACTTACAGGAAACACTGGTAGGAGTCAACAGGACTATAAACCATGTCTGTGAAAAACGCCTCAGTACACATTCCTCAGAGCCTCCACACTGTGTCATGAACAGTTATGTGGGGAACAAATGGGGTAAAATGTCAGAATGTCATGGTACAGGTTTGATTTCATCACTTTGGTCCATAAATTACTGTATGTATAAATACTATACTGTATATATGTGACTGTCAAATATGTCAGCAAGTAACATTCAGAGGTTTCCTGAAGTTACAGCAACACAAAATACATAATTAACTAACATAACTTCCTTGAGTCTTTTGTAGAGAATAGCGTGCAAATACAACCCTACAGTGTCACACCCCGGCTGCCACACATCATCATCCTGCAGCTCATGGTGCAGCAAATACACAGCACTCTATCTCTGCTGCAGTCAAACAGACAGGGACAAGTGTAATTGTGGCTTGCGGTTTGGCTGAGCATTCAAACGGAAAAGCAGCTTGTCCACATCTCTGTCTGTGTGTCAGCAAGGTCCATTTGTCTTCTAGTCTGCGCATGTGTGTGTATGTGTCTGTGTACAGAAGGATTCAGTGTGCATGTAGATTATGTCTGTCAGCCACTGTCTGTGGTAAATCTAGTAGTGAGACAAAGAAGGGACACATGGACACAAACATACACACACACACAGACGCATAAAAGTCAAACCACAATTGGGCTGAGAGGACTTGGTATGGTGAGAATGCTACGCTGGGCGCCCACTGCTGCAGCAAACGTGAATAAGCCATTTGTATAAAGCATTTTCCCAGCATACACTCACGCACACACACACACCATATGCTGGATGACGTATGACTGTGAACCCACATCGGGTATCAAAACTAAACACCCACATAAGCTTATACTGTACACACAGGCATTACACGCTCAGGCAGGCATATTAACCAAAAACAAACATCAGACACACACGCCACATTGAAAAGGTATAGTGTTAAAATCTACTTTATTTCAACTTTATCATCTGTAATTCGTCAGACAAGTCAAGTGTGGGAAGAAACATTGTACAACACAGTAAAGTGCTGTGAACTATAGCTGCTGTATTTGTGTGGTAATGACTGTGAGTTCAGAGTACCGGGGGAAACCACAGGTGTTTTGGACCACTGGGAATAAGAGTTTTTCAGGCCCTTGGTAAGGGTAATATGGAGGTGGTATCATGCCAGAACCATAACCGGATGAGTAGGCAATGTAACTGGGGTTAGTATCCTCTATGAACGTAGCTAATGGCAAAGAAAGCAAAGAAGACATTGATGGAAGAAGCCAGAAGAGAAAATATGAGCGTGAACGAGCAAGAGAACTGCGGACAAGAATAAATCTAGGACTGACTTTTAGTTGTTGGCATGAGCTTTGTGAAATAAAAGGCTGAAAGACAGACACTGGGCTTCTTGCTCTTGGACTACTTATTAATATTAGCTGTCTGATAGGTTGTGTGTTGTTGCACTTGCTTTATGTTTGGCCATTAGCAGAGTGGTCAGTTATCTAGTTTTTGATAATAACTCATATAAATATGGGTAAAGTCCATATTTATCACAATGCCATTGAAAAAACAGAGGGCGCTTAATTGTAAAAATATCAATTTCTATGCAGTGTTGCTTTAAGAGACACAACTTTGTAGGATTTAGTGGCATCACCACTCACCACCTCACCTCTGACACTACTGTGGCTGCAAAACTGTTGTGTCTCGTCAAGTGTGTTCATTTTAGTCATGTTCAGTGTTTTATGTTTCAAGCACTTCCGGTTTTATTTTGTACTCACCTTTTCCCTCTCCTTTCAGAGCCTGACTTCCTCCCTTTGTGTGATTTCCCCGCCTTTGTAATGGTTTGCTTGTTTCCAGGTGATTATACAATAATGAAACATGAATAATATATCCCATTTCTGTTTTATATTCAGTAAACACAGCTACCTAAATCTTACACAATGAACCATTCAAAAATAACCCCCACTAATAAAAGATAAAATCATTTTTATTTGATTATTTCAGACGTGCGGGCACTTCCATGTGCATTGTTTAGAGGTTATTCTGGTCCAGTCTCTCTGAATGAGCAGCAAGAAAACAGGAATCTGACTGTTGAATGAAAAGTGTGTGTGTGTGGGTGTATATATAAATACGTATCAAACAGTGTGCGCTTGCGTGTGTTTGTTTGCCTTTATAATGCATGACAGCATTTCATGACAACTTGTGCGCACTTAGTTCAACTGTTTTATACACATTGTACACACTGCACACACAAAGGTTATCTAGTGAACGTCAACACTCACCCTGATGGAAAACTTGATTTTAAAACCTGCTATAAATATTTAGACTGGTTTCCCTTGTGGTTTTATGTTTCTGCTCTACAGTATTTCTCTCTCTTTCTCACACACACACACACACATACACACACACATACACACACACACACATAGACACACTCTGCCTCTCTGTGAGTGTTTTCAGTGATTAAGTCACAGGACACCATGCAGGCTGCCAGTCCAGTTCTCAGGAGCACTGAAGAGCTTGTGCTACTGGGCTCCGCAGGCTAGTCTGGACTGGCATAACCTGAGGGGCTAGATGTGAATGCTGACCTGACTAACACTTGCTACTTTTGTATAATCCCGCCTCATGCTGTATGTTCTTCCCATTCACATGTCCTTTTTTTGCATAATATCATGTAATTTTACTAACTCAGACTCCACAGCAATTGTGGCCTGAGGCTGGAGCAGATCTTGGCAGTGATTGAAGCATACAAGGAAATATTAAAACAGCTGTTTCAGGCCTGTTTAGTGACGGCCTTGTCCTCCCAATTCCCCAGAGATCGTGCATACTCACTTTATTGCACTGGGTGCATGCACCCCAGTATACAAGGTCTATTTATTTTCTTGTTTTTTAAAGGTCCAGTGTGTAGTATCTAGTGTAAAGAAGAAACTACAGTGGCTTTGAAATGCACAAAAATATGCAAAACATTGAGTTAGTGTTTAGCTTGTCTGTTCTGGGCTACTGTAGAAACATGGCAGATCAACATGGTAGATGATATTTATGATAATGTATATTTTCAGTAATATAATAATAATACCACTAAAACCATACAAAATCAAGTTATTCCACAAATGAAACTTTACAATAGCAGCTGATAAGTAAAACTTGAAGAGAGGGGTAAGATCAGGGCTATGTTTGAGTGTTTTTTCTTGAACCTTCTCTGCTGCTGCATTCGTCACAAGGGACATGAATACATTTGTGTTGCACAGTTAAGCTGGAATGCATCAAGTATGAGGAGCATTACAAAGCATATCTGAATATTAACCAGTGTAAAAGCTGGATATTATTCACAACATTAGGCCACAGACTTGCCCTCTGCATGATCAGAAGGTAACTGCGATGTGTATTATACTATAGAGATATGCTTGTGTGTGTATTCAGTGTGTGTGTGTGTGTGTTCAGTATGTGTTGGCCTGTGTTCCCACGGCAGGGCTAATGTTTACTCTTCTCTGAAGACATGAGTTCTATTTAAGGGAGTGGAGCAACAAGACAGGAAAGAGACAGGTGCCAAGGACATCAGCACAGAGATCTATAAATAACAAACTGAAGGATGATGGTGTGTTTGCAAGAGAAAGCAGCTTGTGTACAGAGAGCACAACAAGTAAAACAATTGTTTTTTTCCCCCCTAAATCACATAAAGAAGATTTAATGGATCGCTTCTCTGTTTTCTCCTTTTGCCTCTCGGTGATGCACAGTCCTACCTCTATCCAACCTTACTTTTGAACTAGGCGCTCCCTGTTTCCCCTCTACATATCTCTTAGTGATGAGAAGAGAGCACCAGCCTCCCTTCTCTACAGTAAATCATTCACTTCTTTGCTCTCCGTGTCTCTCTATCCAAATGCACAGCTGCATGTTGGACCTTCACCTTGTCAACACGGCAGTTGACAGAACACTGCATTGTCGGAAAATGCACACGCATACACACATTCTTGTCACAAATACCAATCACGTCCTCAGTTCCGTTTTTGCGCTAATATTCAAGCCAACACAAACTACACGCACACACACGTACATACATAATGCGTATGCATGTTCTACATTCTCATCTGATGGTATCACGGTGGTCATGGATGAATCACGTTCCAAGGACAGACAGACACACACACAAACACACTCATGCTAGAGTGGTTCCCAGAAGTTGTCTGTCAAGTGGTAATCCTACTAGTCAATTATACATGCTCTCATGAAAAGGTTAGTATCTTGGCTTTCTACGATGTACAGCGATAACATGGATCATGGAAACGTACTTATGTTAAACATGCAAGCTGCCAGACGAGCCAGGAAATACCATACTATGAATAATATGCATCTCTGCTACTCTAAAAACAGGTTGTAGGTATTGATTGAGTGTCTGGAAATGTTATTCAAATTCTTTGCCCCGCTAATATTTATGTTGGTTAAGGTATTTCACTAATCCCTCTCAGGCGATGTGAAAGCTCCACTGCAAATGAATAATTCCCTGCAGGAACACTCTGCATCAGAGCATTAAAAAAAGGCATGTATTCATATATGAAATACTGTTCAGGCATATAGTGAATGCATACACACCCACCCACACGCAAAGAGCCAGCAGGGAGATAAATCAGTCTGTGAGAGGGCTACAGAAATCCATATTATGTGGTCACTTAGTTACAGCACATTAATAAAACTCGTCCCAGTCACCAGTCAGAGGAGAGGAGAAACAGCTGTCTCTGCAGAAGGTCAGGAGGAGGAGAACTACTCCCTGATGCTCTGGAAGTATGAGCGCCTTAGTATGTGTGCACACTTTACTGTGAAAGCTTTTGTGTGATATATGTCCCTTTTGATTAATACTGAATAATGACGGAAAAAGAACACAGTCACAGGACAAAGAAACACATTCAGCAGCCCCAGCAGCCACCTAATTAGTTTGCCCAGCCTACTTAGTTGACCCCTGTGTGTTAAACCTTGCTAACGTGACATTTCTATAATCACAGGAAGCTGCCTTCAGCTGGCGGTGCAGATGTTGAATGGATGGGAGATTTCATTTTCCTATTTTTCTTTTGTGAGCCAGATTCTCACCCACGCATACAGCGATGGGGACAATTTCTTGAGGCGAGCACGTCCGTCCTCTATCCCAACTGGGCCGCTACCACCTGCTCGTCCAATTTCTGGGAAAAACTCTCATCAGCTGCCCTAGGCTGTGAGAGGGGAGTCAGCCTGTTACAGACGAGCAGGGTTACAGGGGTTAACTCTCCAACAAGAGGCCGATTTACAGCCATGGACAGGAACCATCTATCAGCACTCCGCTGCCTGTCACCAAACAGGCCATACAGAGTTGCCTTGAGTCAAAGCCACCGCTCAAAAAAGTGTCTTGTAGAACCAAAAATGAATAGACAATGTACTTTCCTGGTGTATGGTAATATTCTGCCAATGATGTACTATGTTCATTGTAATTAAGGGCTTAATTCATTGAGAGGATTACGAGTTTTTAATAAATAAAGAAGCTAATATTAACAGATCTTAAATTTGTCATCACTATAAAACTGACTTGTCAAGCATCTTGAGAATTAAGGTTCTTGAGAATCGCTGACCAGTGGAAATTCTTAGAAAACTCCCACGGAGTAACATGAAATTTCACAAACCATATGACTTAGTAGAGTTTATTTCTGGTGAATAAGCATTCGTGACAGACTGACCGAGGTCACTGATGACACACGCTGACAAAGTTATGTGGTCAAAAGCAGAAGTTGGAAGAAGTGGAAAGATTAAAGTTGAAGAAATTCATAGAACTTGTGATGAAATAGATTTCTAAGACATCTAATCTTTGTGGTCACTGCAGGGTCATGACCACCAGATGTTTTTGTACATTCAGATGATGCTTTAGCCAAACTGTGTTGTCTATTCATGCACATTGATATTTAGTTCATCATGCCAAACAAGTGTTGTAGTCTTTCTTCTTAAAGAATTAGCATCAAAAACTATTTCTTCAAGCACCTTGAAAATTCTCAGTGGTGACTAAATATCATCTCACCCTCCCTAGTGTGAAGGAGAAACTATGGTGGCCTCGAAACACACAATAAGCCCTAGCTACAATCAGTGCTTACTTTACTGACCCATGGTGCCTGTAGATGCTAAAGGCTCATTCTCGCTTAAAAAAAACTTAATTATCATTGGACAAGAGTCCTTCCATGATTGCTGATATAGAGAATACAGCACTGGGACTTTTAACTACATGTATCGCTCTAAATTTGTCTAACGGTAGTTATCCATCTTAGGTTGCAATGTCCAAAGATAAACCATTTCCACAAATAACATTTGACTGGTCGTCGAAGGACCATTCATAGTTAAAACTCCAGGTGTGCTCATATAACATCAGTCAACTTAGACAAATTGCAAAGGTAACACCGTGAGGCAAAAAACACTTTTGTTTGTTTTGTTTGTCTGCTTTCAGACTTGGCTAAGTCTCAAAAATATTAACGTAAACTGGGCTGTTGTAACATGTAGATTCATCAAAGCTAGCAAGCTATTGTTGATGTGTTGCTTGGCAGCTATGCAGTCCCTGTCCAGTTACGGATGAATTATTTGTGTTGGCGGAGCCACATAAATGACTGAATAAACAAACAAATCATAATCCTTAGTCACTTATTACTATTGACTAATAAATGGTGCTTATAGAACTGTTGTAAATAAAAGCAATATCACACTCAAGGTTGTGATGTTGTACTGAATATCAGCACGCTGTGATTAACTTTGGCATTCGGGCCGCTGCCTTGTGCCTGTGACTAAATCACAGCCGTGTGATATGCCTAATTATTTTCAGGTGATTATCGGCTATGGTAATGATGATGTACTAATGAACAAGCTCCCTAAACTGTACATACTGGACCTTTACAGAAAGAGTGTGTGCAGTCCTGTGTGTGGTTGTGTGTGTACTCTACGGCATGGTAATGTGAGCCTGCAGTCCCAGAGGGGACAGATCACCTGTAGAAACCCCCCACTCTTTTCCATTAACCCCCCTCCCCTCCCAAAAAAAATAAAAATTTAATGGCATAAACCTGTCGTCCCACACATTCGGTTCACCACCTTACCTGCATTCACATACACAGAAGATTTAAAATACAAAATTCATGGAAGTAAAGCCATACAACTTCAGACACACTCTCCTGCATGTAGAACATTTACAGTTATGCACACTCACACCATTCCAAGGAGTTGGCAGGCCTATTAATACCACACTTCAAGGACTTGGGGATTGGGAATTGAGCCATAAGATGCTATCTGGTGACTGATACACACTTGTGTCTCTCTTTCTGTCCTCGGGGTACTGCCTTTCACACTGCCTGCCAAGCTGAAAGGTTAGAATGGTTACATTCCCACAGCAAGACCAAGTTGGCCTTAACATGGCTGTGGTCAACCTAACATGTTTATGTATTCATTCAAAAAGGAGAGGGGGCAGTCTACTAGAACCACATGATTTGAATAAAGAGTTGCAGACTGTCCCTTGGTGAATTTATGTTGTGGTGTTTCAAAGAGTTTCACATGATACAGAGTGATTGATTTATAACCAGAGGATGCTTTTTTTATGTGACAGAAGCAACTTTCTCGGTAGTTTTTTTTTATGATTTGTTTTTATTTCATTAAACCAACGAGTCAAGCAAAGTGAACATACGACATTTAAAGCCAAAAACAGAGGAAGTTAGTAACACAATCTAATTTAACTTGGACCAGCTGGTATTAAATCATTAAGAACAGATGCAGTCCCTGCCCATATCTGCACTGCTGGTTTTAGTATCACTGAGCATTTCAGCTGTCTACTGAAGTGAGACTAAATTATTAATAATCATAAATCAATTCCTCCCTCTCCAAACCAGCAGTTACACCAACTAAGACTGTGTTTTTAAGCCAAGACAACAACAGGTGTTAATATTTAGCAGACATCGATATGAGTTTGATTGAAGGAGTTCCAACAAGGTCTAATTTTAGGATCAACTGATGACATTTAAACCCTAAAACTCTGTCAAGACATCAAGATTTATTATTTTTTTCACCTCTTCTCCCAAAACCCTGCCTTTATAAATGAAACCAAATGAAACAAAATAGATGGTGTTCATCATTACTGTTGCACAGCCCATCTGCCTCATGTGGTACCTATAATTCTGCACATGTATTTTGTGTTATTGTGGAAATAAAGGTGGCAGTGATGCAGAGTAAGGATTTGGGAAATTAAGACTGTGTGTGGGGAGGTTTTGATCCCAGGCCAGCCAGGGGCACATGTCCTTCCAAATACAGGTCTCTTAAGCATTAAACCATCAAAATGTTAGCACGGGTGGTTAATTCGGGAAGGGAAACCGCACCATTGAATCCTTTCTGCTGGCATCAACATGCAAAAAGAATCACATGAATGTTGTGTTGGAGGAAACTGTGTGGCATAGATAATTAGAAAGCCATGACTATTTTTGCTTGGCCTGCAGCAGTGGAAATCAGCCACACTGGACTGCAAAACAAACCCTGGCACAGACGTCACGCTGTGTGTCTTGTGTTAAAATCTAGTTTAAGAATTTGAATAACGTCAGCCTTCTATGTTCTGACAAAGATAAATCAATAATAACACGTAGAACTGATAGGGAATGTTGTGAAATACTGTACATGAACAAATTATCTGTACAGTTGGTCCAATCGCTGCCAGTGACATGCACAGCTGAAATTCCTAAACCCTCCTCAACCTCCCACTTCCCGCTACCCACATCATGTTTTTAATAAGTTTTGATTGGATATTTACTGAGTCCAGAGCCCACCTCTGCAGCCCGCAAAGACTGTTTTCCATACAGTCACCATCAATTAACCAGTCGGCATAAATGTTTATGTTATGCTTGCACTAACCCTGAATATTGGCAGCCTGATCTTCTCCTGCAGCTGATTGCTGGTTTGGTCAGAAAGCGATTTGAGCATAGAAGTAGGAAGGCCAGAAAATACACTGCTTGTAGATTCATGAAAACTAAAATACTAAGAAAATTATTCTAAACAGCCAGAGATGTACGTGATATTTAAGCCTCATGCACTGCATCGTCTGCATGCTACCTTTTAAGACGTTTGTGACCTTAAATGTACCTTACATGTGGCCATGCGCAGATTAAAAAGCTGCAGTACACTCTTCTTCTCTTACCAGACAAGTGTCAGTTTTAATGTGAGAGCCTGTTTGATTATCAACTCTGTGGTTTTATGGCTTAAAGAGTAACTGTGGTCATTATCCACTCAGTGTGATGTCATTAGTCTGTCAATTCCAACACATTGCCTGCTCACCCCTGCTATTCACACTCTAGTGTGAAAGTAAACAGAGGGGACAGAGTGTGCTGGTGGCTGGGGCTGGTAATGTGCTGCTGCAACTCCTTACCTCATCCTTCTTGTCTGACTCTTCTTCTCTGACATCGATATATGAGTTTGTGATTATAGGAGTTCTTTTTCAGGATCAACTGATGACATTTAAATCCTAAAACTCTGTCAAGACATCAAGATTTATTTATTTGTTGCCTCTTTTCCTAAAACCCTGCCTTTATAAATGAAACCAAAACCTCTGCCCCCACTCTTAAACCTCTAGTTTCAGTTTATCACTCAGCCTTAAGAGTTATTACCAGTGACAGTTATTCTACTCATCACTGCATCTTGTATGTAAAAGTTGGTTGGACAACTCTAACAGTAAGATGTGACAGCCATTGGTTTCTATTTATGTATAAAGCCCTAAATATTGAAGATTTAAATAAAAGTTGAATGAATAAAAGAATTAATGGATGAATTGACTCCATAAAGTGCTAAGGTAATTTTCCTCTTTGCTCTTGGCTCAAATATCCCCTGGTCCTTGAAATTGAGCTTCAGTTTGGTTCCATGTTTTCTCCACTTCATGTCCTCATCCATTCACTTCTTTCTCTTGAATGCATGTGCACACACACACAGAGACACACAGACACACCACACCCCTGATAACCATCAGCTCCAGGGCACACTCTATTGTTTCAGCTCAGTGCTAATTACTTCAGTTCTTGACCTGAGGTTCAGCCAAAGAGCAGCGGAGGGGGATGGTGTCTATGCGAATTTGTGTGTGTATGTGTTGGGGGTGGGGTTGGCTGGGTGGAGAGGTCATTGCTGCTGCCAATCAATTGTCACACTGGATTCGCCTAAACATCACAGTATAATCCAGGAGGGAACACACTGCACAATGAGAGCAGTCAGCCAGACTGCTGCTGCTGATACTTTCACGTTTTAAGCATTTATGTGAGTCTCTTATCAGCAGCATCTCCATAGAAACACCCGACAAACATGTCAGGTTAAGAAATAAGAGCCCAGGAGAGGATTAAGACCTATGCACCAGATAGTTTGTTAGCCTGCAACCCTACTGATTTTTCCAGTTTGGTGAGTTAATTCATTCTGTGTATGGGCCTTGTTTCTTTGAGCAGAAAAAAGATTTTAGATAAAGGTATATATTTGGGGTCCAACCACATTTCCTCATTGTGTTTGTGTGTGTGTGAATGTGTGCATGAGTGTATGTGTGTTTCTGGGTCATGAGTGGAATGTCAATAGCAAATGATCTTGCCCAAATTCAGTCATCTCAATCTCAAAGAGTCAAAGCACCAAACTTGGGAAAGAAACCAAAAGTTGACATGCAGTTGAACTTTGCAGAATTCCCACCGTTGTTGTCACCAGAATAAAATCAAGCGTCGCTCTCACTACAGATTTCTCTGCTGGTCTCAAACCAAATCTTTTTTGAATCTTTCTTAAACTAAACTCTGAAAAAAGACATTGGACATTAGAATAGGGGTGTAGGCATTCGCAGTATTAGAAAAGGTCTGTGGAGCTCTTAAAACTTGAGTTTGATTACACCTGGCAGATGTACAAACAGTCTCTGAATTGTGCAAATCACTTGGAAGAAAACACAAGTCAAGTATTCGCTGAGCTTTCCTCCTCCTCCTCCATATTTGCAGCAAACCCAAACACTTTCTCACCCAAGTCCACTTTCACAACACAGAAAAGCCAAAACAACACTCTTCACTGCTAGTTTCATGCTGTAAAAGAGAAGTCTTCTCCCAGGGTGCCACAAGCACACAAAACCTGTCCAGTATGTGCATTCATTGCAATGCAAAACAGATTTCCAATGCTTCAGCATCACTTAAGGCCCTACTTTCAATTACAATGTCATGAGCACTTAGAGCTGACGGACCTTTAGAGAAGGAGAGTGGAACCTGTGGTGAAGTTCCAGACGGGCTCAAAAGACCATTAGGGACTTTAAAAATAAAATTTAAAAAAACTCTTACACAGAAAAATCTACTTTTCAGATGGTTATTTTCTAAAAATACAGCCAATAAAAACATATGTAAGCCACATCAGCCAGTATAAATACAGGTTCTGGATATTGTCAGAATTAGTTTGCTGATTTTCTTTGCAGGAGGAAAGGAAAGGAAAGGAAAGGAAAGGAAAGGAAAGGAAAGGAAAGGAGGGAACATAGTGAGGAAAGAAGGAAATAGGATGAAGTATGGAATGAAACAAGGAGACAGGAGAAGAGAAAATAAGGAAAGGAGAGGAGAGATGAGGAGAGGGGATACGACGGAGTGGGGAGGAGATGGGCTTCGCTCTTCTATTTTTCTCCCGGATCCCGCCCTCCTGGTCAGGGGTTGGTCAGGGAAACCCAACTCCCGCGCATGGATTGGTCGGCTCTCCTCTGGACGGGCAAAACAGTCTCTCCTCACAGACACAATAAAGTTTAGAGCCGGACGCTTGCAGGCAGTAGGCGCAAAACCAGACCACTACATCTCGTCGCTACGCTGCGCTCCTGCACAAGGAGTTACCACGCAAGAAGAACTGCGGGATTTATCCAGATGTGTTTTGTTTTGTTTTTAAACTGCAGATGCAAATTTTTGTTTAAATTTAACAACACTTTTACGCACAGATCTCGCAATGATTAATTGCTGCTTTCTGGATATTTTATTCTACTGAATGGCTCGGAGTTGGATATTATAGTCTCCAAAACGCACGGACTACACGCGCTCCCACTCGTGCTGGACTATAAACACGCGCTGCGGTTTCCAGGGCGACCAAAAACCCAAAACTTTGTGCGTTTTGAGGAGGATAATAACTGTGCCAACATTTTCCAGAGGGGCAGCCGCTCAGCGCCGCGGTGACCATGCCCGGGATGATGGTGTCGCTCAGCGGGGCAGCCTTGCTCATCTTGTCCGGGCTGTTAGGTTCGCTCTGCGTGGTGCAGGCTTTCGGCGACGAGGTGGAGGAAATGACCTGCGATCCGATCCGGATCAGCATGTGCCAGGGTCTTGGTTACAACGTCACCAAGATGCCAAATCTGGTCGGCAACGTGCTGCAGTCGGACGCCGAGCTGCAGCTGACCACGTTTACGCCGCTCATACAGTACGGCTGCTCCAGTCAACTCAAGGTACTGATGTGAGACACACTCACAGTGCATGCTGAGATCAGAATAGAATAGACAGTGTGATATGAAAAGCACGCATTGCACAAATGCACATATGCACAAATTTAGGAACACTGATCCTGGACTTAAAAAAAGAGGCATGGCTGAGTGGAGATAGTCTGCTATATTTGTGAGTGTGTGTAGACAGAGAGAGAGAGAGGAACACAGTGTGGTGGTCCCAGAGCATATGACAGGGAGCTACAAGCAATAGTTGAGTCCTCAGTTCAGACTGATGGTGCCAGTGATAATGAGGAGCATGATATAGGTTGACCCCCATATACTTAAAATAAGCAGAGGGGTCCCTGCCTTCCTTCTTTCCATCCTGTTGTGCCAGGCTGTCATGCTGATTTCAATGAAAATGCCCCCTCTGTCTGTTGACATTCTGAGTTCATGCCCCACACAGCAACAGCTGAGTCTTCAGTGCTATATACTGTACTGTCTTCTCTTTAACAATGGTGCCCTCAGTGTCCTAAGACAAATGCTGCTTGTTTGCCTCATGCCCTATGTAAGAACAAATTAGATTGGTTGTCTCTAAGATTTTACTTTAGATTACAAGACCCGGTGTCTGAACAGCAGAGATCAAATATGTGTCAGTGAATGGAGTTTATGGCACATATTCTGACATCTTATTTAGAGACACCCTTCCTCTCACAGCTGATCGTACCTGTAGACAACTGCACACAAGTAGTTTCCCAGATGCTCTTTTGTGTCATTATTTTAAGGAAGTTGTGGCTGGACATCAACAGGTGTCATTTTTACACGCTGAATTAATAGAGATTTGTGTGTGAGAGACAGTATGACTGGACAAGGAGCAACTGCATAAAAGCAAACTGCCCCCTCCCGCTGAAAGTGGCCCATAAGATTAGCTGACACCCTCCCCTCTCTCCAACACACACACACACACACACACACACACACACACACACACACACACACACACACACACACACAGACACGCTAAATAGGCAGGATAGGGGAAAGGGAAACCGTATCCCCGAACATTTGCTCTAATGGGAGGCTTCCTGACTGGTAACCAGAGCAGCTTTTAGCAGTGAAGTGACAGCACTCAGGTTACCAACAGTCGGGGAAAACACCCAGAACGTGTTACATTACTGTTGGTGGTACAGTACGCGCGCAAGTGACTGTGAGAAATATCAGAAATGGTACTGCATCTGATTTGATATTGCACTCTTTCCTACTTTGTACTGTTGCACAAGAACTTCCCTTTGGGATAAATAGAGTCCTATCTTATCTCCATCTTCTTGTGCTTTTATAAACTTTGTGTCAATTGGATCATGTTCAAACATACAAACAAAACCTCCTCACACACAGGGCAATTTTGTTAAATTCTCTCTTTTTAAAAAAAAAATTAATTTAATCTAATTGAAGAGCAAATTACTCAGGACAGCTACAACAATACCCGTGGTTTAGTTTGGCAGCAAAGATTCTCTATTTGTGGTGAGAAACTTAAACTGTTTTCGGATCAGCCAGTCTGCTCTATTTGCTGCGCTGCAACACTGATACTGATCAGGGAATAGTGGTGCAAATTGGGTTTAAAGGGAGTTCCATTTGACTCGGAAAACTGATTTTGATTCCCATATTTTTTGTACCCAGTCAGTGACAGAGTAAAGCATAATTGTGTAAGAGTTTAGACACAGTGTCTTTGCTAATGTAGAAACAGCATTAGGTATGTAACAGAAAAGTAGCTCACTGGATGTATATTTTAAAATCATACACAATTCATCGTAGTTGTAATTTTGATTAACACGGTGCACTGATGGACAATTTTTGTTTACTTTACAAATAAATTCTCACAGAAAGTATGAGTTGTATAATATTTCTGTGTATTTTTTTTCCCAACCTTGACACTCTTCTTGGATTCATGTTTCATTTGGGCTCCGTTCAAGAGCTGGGTTTTCTCTATCACTAGATCAAGGCTGCAAAGCCCAAAACATTTTGTTCTTATTATGGACCATTAAATATTTCGGTAATTTTAAAATGAAAAATGGCAGCAAAGCCTTTACTCTAACATGCTTTTAGCGTTAAAGTCTTGAAGCTCCTGTGGCTCGTGTGTGTTTCCTTTACCTGAAGGTAGCCGGATGAAATGTACTTTCTGCTTCTGTGTATCATGAGTCTGGCACAATTTTACACTCTGGCTTCAAACAGATTTCAACATAAAGGCATGAAATCACTTAAAATTGCAACCCTTTGTAACCCCTGAGTTCTTCATCCCTCACATCAATACCACCTCAAACAGTCAAATGTGACTTCAGACTGCTCACTATCTTTACAACCCTGACTTGGATATCTATTTCAAAACCATTGCCATGGGACAGAGAAAACTGAGCCTTGGATTAGGGGTGGGGGGGGGGATTATGCAGCATTACAGGGCACATGCCCTCAGTGTTGTTAAGTTCACATATTGTTTTTAAAGACGTAGACTTGGATGTGTATCCTTGGAAGCAGGTTAGTCTTGGCGGTGGTGTTTTGACTCAAGTTGTGGAGGTTTTATTAGAAGTGAAAACAGAGACCCACCACGAGAAGAGGTGATGCAATGTACTGAAAGTAAAGGCAGAGACAGCAGAAGGATAAGTAAGTGGTATATATAAGTAGATGGAGGATCCACATGTGGGAGTACAGGGTGTGTAGACTCATACCAGCTGTAATCCTGTTGTAATATATAGAAAGATTGGCCCACAGGGTAGGCACAGCACTGTTTCCACTATTTAAGCGCTACACCACTGACACGATTTATGTTCTTCTTCACAGTTTGCTTTAACACAACTGGAACAAAGCCAACAAAGCAGGGCACTGAAATATGACATGACTATGGATAATTCTTATTGCAGTTTCTAAGTTGAAATATGTTCTAGTATACTATTTCACACTATCACTCTATATATTTGTTTCTCTCTTTTTTATTTGAGTGTGTGTAATTCAACACATTTGAAGTATCATCAGTCTAAACTCATTTTGTGACTTTTGTGTTTGTGTTTCTTTCTTTAAACTTGTTCTCCACTCAGTCTTTACTGTGTGCACACTACAGAAAACATCCTTAGCTTGTGTAAAACAGAGAAAAATATTCAACTTGTAATCGTGTATTTCCATTTTCCTCCAGTTCTTCCTGTGCTCAGTCTATGTGCCAATGTGCACAGACAAGGTTCCCATCCCCATCGGTCCCTGTGGTAGCATGTGTCTTTCCGTCAAGAGAAAATGCCTCCCAGTGCTCCACGAGTTTGGCTTCATATGGCCTGAGGTGAGTCACATCATCACATGAACACCCTGCATATATATAAACAAATATAACTCTGGGATATGTTTGTTTGATGTGGGAAATAGGACATAAAGAAACCAAAGTGTTAAGACAAAAAGAAGGACAAAACATGTAAATGAGTTCAAAAAGTAACCAAAAAGACATTTCCCTTCATATCTCCACCTCAGGTGCTCAACTGCAGCCTCTTCCCACCTCAAAACGACCACAACCACATGTGTATGGAGGGTCCGGGGGATGAAGACCCACCCTACCAGCCTGTCCGCCATCCTCACCACCAAGAAGAGTGTCAGGCCTTGGGATCTGCGCCTGACCAGTACACCTGGTTAAAACAGACTGAGAGCTGCACTCTCCAGTGCGGTTACGACAGTGGGCTCTACAGACGAGGGGCCAAAGTCTTCACAGACGCGTGGATGGCGGTGTGGGCTGTGCTGTGCTTCCTGTCGACCACTCTGACGGTCCTGACTTTTCTCTTGGATTCACAGCGCTTCTCCTACCCCGAGAGGCCCATCATCTTCCTGTCCATGTGCTGTAATCTGTACAGTGTTGCCTACTTGGTAAGTAAAAATAAAAACAATACATGAAACTTAATTTATAGGATAGTTTAGCATGGACCATTTTGTGCATATAATGTTGTATGTTTGAATTTTATAAGATATGTAGATACAGATTTATTCTGTTTTGACAACCGATACTATTGGGCTAACCCACTAATTATGTTTATCTAAATGAAAATGTCAGATTTTTAGTTTGGTTAAGATGTCAAAGACAGATCATGTGACTGTGTCTTTTTCTTGGATTAATAATAATAAAAAAGTCTGACTCGCTTTCTATCCTTTCCTGCAGGTGCGGTTGACTCTGGGGAGGGAGCGAGTTTCCTGTGACCTGGATGCAGCAGCAGTACCAATTCTAGTCCAAGAGGGGTTAAAGAGCACCGGTTGCGCCATAGTCTTCCTCCTGCTCTATTTCTTTGGCATGGCTTCCTCACTCTGGTTTGTACAAACAAACTCACATACACACATACACACTTTTTATCATATCAATCCTTCGTCTCTTTGTCCTATTGTCATCAACTGTTGTGAATGGACTTTTTTGGGAACAATTGGAACACGAGACTTGCATCCTGTTTTCCTTAAAGTCAGACTATCCTGTCTCATAACCTCTGTACTACATGGATTAATTTCCACATACAAAGGCCGCCTTTGTAAAAAAAAAAAAAAAGAGAGAGAGAGAGAGACACTTTTTGAGTATGTGCTGCACTACAGTTGCAGTGGAAACACACTGCTGCCACAGCTCTTTTTCTTCCTTTTCACTTTGCCCTCGTATTCCTGTTTGTCTTCACTCTTCCCGTTTGGAAGAGCAATTCACTGAACAGCCCAAGGACTCCACTCTCTCCTAAAATATGATCACAAACCTCTGTTATGTAACTCATTGCTCTCTGATGTCGTGATGAGCTAATTACAACTTTTTAATTGAAAGGTTTTCTTCTTGTGTTGTCTTTCAGGTGGGTGATCCTGACCCTCACTTGGTTCTTGGCCGCTGGACTAAAGTGGGGCCACGAGGCCATCGAAATGCACAGCTCCTACTTCCACATAGCAGCCTGGGCGATCCCAGCTGTTAAAACCATCGTTATCCTCATAATGAGACTAGTGGATGCAGATGACCTAACAGGACTCTGCTATGTTGGCAACCAGCAGCAGGAGGCACTCACAGGCTTTGTGGTGGCACCCCTGGCCACCTACCTTTTAATAGGTAATTACAACATGGTAGTCTGATCAGTTTATGTATTTGTATGGGATTATACCTATATTTTATATTACCAGACTGCACGCTGGTAATTAAGTGTTCTCTGACATGACTTTTGTTTTTCTTTCTGCACCTCAGGCACTCTGTTCATCTGTGCTGGCCTAGTGGCTCTTTTCAAGATCCGCTCCAATCTGCAAAAGGACGGTGCCAAAACAGACAAGCTGGAGCGTTTAATGGTGAAGATCGGAGTGTTTTCTGTTCTCTACACTGTCCCAGCGTCCACTGTCATTGGCTGTTACCTCTACCAGCTCTCTCACTGGGGGGAGTTCAGGGCCAGTCCCCGTGACTCATACGTAGCATCGGAGATGCTTCGGATCTTCATGTCACTGCTTGTAGGCATCACATCAGGCATGTGGATCTGGTCGGCAAAAACCCTCCACACCTGGCAGCGCTGCTCCGCCCGTCTGCTCAGGGATAGCAGGGCGAGCAGAGGAGGGAAGAGGACACCAGGTGAAGGCTGGATCAAACCGGGGAAAGGCAACGAGACAGTGGTGTGAGGAAAAAGGAATGGACTTCTACCTGCTTCTCTCTCATTTATAGAAACTGACTGCCAAATGAAAGATGGAGAGGGCAGAGAGAGGAGATGAGCAATGTGAGTCTCTCAAGGAAGCCACTGGATGTAATGACACCAACTGATCCTGCACCTCTAAAGAAGGAGAAAAGTGGAGGATTGGGTCATACATAAGTAGCAACAGTAGCCTCTCTACCTCTGTTAGACTTCTTTTGCCCAGAGAGAGAGAAAGCAAAACAAAAAAAAAAATGAATGAGAAAGAGTGACAGGAAAGGCAGAACAGAAGCATCAATATACAGACCAGACACATCAATAAGCTGTGTAGCACCACGTCTACCTCTCTGTCTCTCTTTTCTCCAGAGCCCTTAGCAGAAGAGACTGAACCTGCTGGATACAGTAACCTGTATACTGTTGTGTCTTTTTAAGGGTCTTTTGAAGTTTTGAATTTTACACTGGACAGTCGTGGTGCAGACGTGATACAGATGTAGGTTGATGTTTCCCAAAAAGCATCTGACAACTTCACTTCCCGTGGGTTCCACGTGGGAAAAAGAAAAAACAATGACATACCAGACCAAAAGTAATCAAAACCTGATGAAAACATATCAAATATGGCCTTAAATCTGTGATGTGTTTACATTTGAACACTATTATACATTTTCTATTGTAAATTATTACCTTTTGTACAATATATAAAAGACCAGGTGATTTTATTGCTCAGAATTTTTTGGGAAACCAGCTCTAAGCTGTAATAATGCACTATAAATATAAACAATATGTGAAGTGTCTGTGCATTACCAGGGACAGCAGATAACGAATCAATCACACAAATCAAACACACACATTCATGTAGTGAATCACACACATTCACTACATGAATATGTAGAGAGCCTTGAACAGGAAGAGTTTGAACGCTGCACAAAATATAACTTATGTGGTTTATTGCTCACTTTTTGTACAAATATTGTGAAGACAGCAGTGGACAGAAACATAATGACAGATTTTTTTTTTAATGCATATTGTACTTTTAGGCAAAGTCTGTCGTAACGATGAAGTCATACCACAATGAATCCTGGGAGTACCCCGGCTGTGCCTTTTATTGACCCATAAACGTGGAAGCGTTAAGGCGTCTGGGTAATGTAGGCCTGTTGTGTTTTACCTCAGTAGTCTATGAGAAACTCAGCTAACTTCCAATGTTGTGTGCGGTCTTCTTGGAGACCCTGTACTGTATATGTTCTCGAGTTACCGCGAAATCCAGGAAATTAAATTATTCTCTCTGCCCTCTTTCCCAAACATTGGCCCCAGAGGCAGGTTAAAGAATTAGAGGTTATTAGACAATCACTTGCCAAAAGACACATTATGCAATAACAAAGAGCTGTTACAGACACATGCCTATATGGTATACATACATAGAAATCAGTTCCTGTGGAGCTCACCCACCAGCTTATATATGAATATAACCAATAAGAAGAGGCCATTTCAGTCTAATTGTGACTTCTTTCAGTCGGTTTGTGTGAATCTCTATTCAGTTGGATAAAGCGATCACAGACGCAGATTGAAACTGGCACTCTTGTCTGTCCAGCCTGCATACTCTTGTCTGTTTGTCTGATGCTCTCATTGGCCCACTGCCTGTCTGTTTCTCTTTAACCTTGTCTACTGCATCATGGCTCATATCCCAGACAATCAAGTCGTCCCTGGAATGGATTATTGTACATTACGTTTCTGAATTTCATGGATGATAGAGACGACTTTTCTACCCCTTGTCTCCAGCGGTGCATTTTATTGATAATAGGCATCTCCTACTATTTGAATCTCTCAGTAGCTGCTTGTAGATGTAACTATGAGCTTTGATTACCTTAAGTTATTCCTGGTCGATTGTCTCACTGCTGCATTCACCAAATTCTGCAACCGCTCCTGTGCACCGTATATTTGCCTGACAATCTATCTAGCAAAGCTCTTGCTTTTCAGCGAGTCTTTGAATGTATATGAAATGTGGGGTGTGTGTCACGTTACGCCTTCTACATTTAAGTAGATTAAAGATAATTTGGTTCTGTCAATCTAAATGTATAAGGGCTGGAGTAATGTGGAGCTTTGTGTGTCATTTGAAACCAGATAGTGCCTCACACAGCCCGCCATAGGTATTTTTAACTTAAAAGTTTATAATGGGACAGAAAATCATTTTTAAAGTGTGGGCTGCCTTTTTCTCTGAAATATGTTAAATGTAACAGCACCCTTATTGCATTCAAAGATACTTTTGGTGGTTCTGGTAAAACCTAGAACCCTAAAAAAACCAGTGATTCTCAAACCAGTGTACCATGGCACACTTATTAAATTCCCAAAGTCAAACAAACATTACATTGAGTTAAAGTGAATTAAATTAACCTCTGACCACCTCCCCTCTGAGCTAATGCAGTTTCCCTCTTAAACTGTCTTAATGTCTTGGCCGTCTACTCTCATATGACCACGCAGAGCTTCAGGTGACATTTCCAAACAATCACTGAATAGTTGTGGCTTAAAATACAGTTAGCATGTGCCACGGCCTAATGAAGATTGAGAACCACTGGTTACACAGATTTGTAAATGCTTTTGAGAAGCCCAGAATTATTGTTGGGTTCGGTTTACCAACACTGATCGGAGCCTTTAAGGTCTAGACTGTTCCTTTTGTGTAGAAATCTTGTTGTCTTGATGATGTCATCATTGTATTATAAAGAAACTGCTAATTTATCCTTGTAAAAAAGTGACAATTTTTTTAAAAAATCTTGTTTGTTATTTAAAAACACTTTTGTATCAGAAGAAGATAATAAATAAAAACTTTTTGGTTTCCAATATGTTGATGCTACTTTACTTTATGTTAGCGTCTGTAGTATGTTAGCATGCATGCATTTGTGTTTCAAATAAGTGTGACAGATATAGGGCTGCAACGAATTCCTTTAATTAACAATTAATCTGCTGATTTGTTTCACAATTTAATGATTTGTTTCTCTACAATGTCAAATAATAGTAAAAAAAAAAAAAGAAAAAAAAAGGGGGGCATCTTGGAACATCTGACCAACATTTCAAAACTAAACATAAAATATATTCCTTTTACTGTCCCATTAAAAACAAAGAAACGCAACAAATTGTTCTAAATCTGTATTTTTTGCTTATTAAATGAACCAAAATAATGGCTGATTACCTTCAGCTCTAAATACAGTGAACACCTTAAAGACACTTGATAAAGAGTACCTTGCATCAAATGCCTTAGCGCATCGTGTCAGTTGAGTTAATGGGTTGAACAATGCTGCCACCTCTTGTCTGATGAGACAAATTAAGTGTTGGAGCTTTATGAGACACTAACACTCTTGTTTGCAACCTCTTCACTCGGTTAACTCTACATATCTATACAGCAGCGCCTCTTTTGATCTATCTTGCGTTTCTATTTAACAGTTACTTTGGGTTAGGATAAGAAATGCTCCATAACCGCTTAATTTGTTTTGAATCCACAGTGGAAACACAGTGATTATACTGTGTAAACATTACTGCACCGTCAATCACATCTCATCAGCTATGAACTTACAACCTCACCAACACACACACACATATGGCTCGGTGAGAGTACATACTGAAACCTTCACAGAAGCACACCCACCTCCTCCTCACTTCAGAATTTGTTGTAATTTGGTTTTACAATTACACTTAATGCACGCTAGGCTGTAATTTACCAGCGCAGGGGTAAAATTGCATCTGGAGAAACTGATTAATTCTGGGCATGCTCAAGTGTGTGCGTGTGTGTCGGCAAAAGAGAGGGAGAAGAGTGTCCAAATATCTAAGTCTGCCGCTCAGATTGCCTTCCTGTAATTTACTGTGAGTGAATTGAGTGTTTGTTTAAGAATTCACTCAAAAGCCTGAGGTAAAGGGAAAGTGACAGCATCTACTGCTCTATTGTTTCCAGATGTGGTTCGACTAACGCACACACACACACACACACACACACACACACAAGCAAGCATGTTCACAAATCTGACATGCACATCCACACAAACACAGACAGTAAGGGGAGGGGTTAAATGAGTTCAATGCTCTGAAATTCATACCCTAAATGGTCTGTATAAGAGAGTGCGTATGCGTATGTATGAGTGCGTGTCAAAGCGCACATTACTGTAGTCGTTCTTTCCAGTCTCTCCAAGTTCGCATTTTTCACTGAATGCCACAGGTCATTTTACCTCCAGGCTTCTCCCTCTACGCGGTGGTTTCCACGTTTCTGTGGTTATTCAGAGATTCAGTGACTTGTCACATAGAGATCTAATATAAAAGCTGATTTTTTTCAACCTCAGAAATAACAACCTTTGCAGCATAATCTTTAGATATTTGCACTTGTGGTGACATTTGGACATTTCATACTGTAAAAACAGACACACACACACAGATGTTCATATATATATATATTTTACAAAGCTGAAATGTGAAAGGGCCCTATTAAAATTCCTTGGACTAATATTCCTGGGAATGTATTTCCAGAGTTTGGGTCCCTTGTGTGTAATTGTGTGTATACGTCGTTGTGCATCGGCGTATGCGTAAGGGGGAGAAAGAGCTTTGCAACGAGGCGAATAGGATAAGATAGAAATAACGACGATGAGAAAGAGGAAATCAAGAACAAGAAAAGAAAAAGTGAAAGAAAATATAGAGGCAAAAATAGAGAGGAGAAAGTAAGTGAGACGGGTTGAGTGAGAGGAAGGGGAAAAGGAAATCTGTCATACTCCAACAGCAGAATACTGCAGCTGTTCCCTCTCAGCAATGTTGAAATCATTTTCCCACTGTGCTCAGCGTCTACGCTTGTATGAATAGTTTTGAGTAATGGCCACCACTAGGGATTCTGGGTGACGTAGCTGTCCTGGCCTGAGAGCCAATTTGGTGCAAGAAGGATTTGTAAATCTCGGTTCTCTGGGCCAAACAAGCTAACGAGTTGAGACTGAAATCCAAAAAACCCGGCCAAGAGAGAGATTGGAGAATTATTCACCATGGAGTTGAAACAGAGAGCTCTTTATACATGGCAGGCAGTGTGAAACATCAAGTTTATTTTATGCCAGACAAAGATGTATTGTATGTTTAAGGTCAGGTCAATTACATGAAACTGTATATTCTTGTTGTCAAAGAATAATCTGTATATTTGGTTTCTAAGAGCATTAAATATTGTGTTTTGATATGGTGAACACTATTGGACACCCCTATATATTCCTCACAAAGTCATAACAGCTCATCCTTTTCCAATCCCTGAAACAACCAAACCCAGACTGAAACTCATAAAATCTGCACGTTACACAAGGCAGTTTGATGTTAATGTGTGAACCACTATCACTGCTACACCACAATATACTTTAACACCACTTTGCCACCACTAGATGTCACTCTTTGTCCAGAACCCCATCTGTTGTTTCTCTTGACTGTATTAATACTTGACTTAAAGTTATGTTTTCATTTATCCACGTTTTGTGCTCATTGGGGTAAATCAGAATGAATCTTATAATATTAATTATTGGACCTAAAAATAAATTCAGCATCAGGTTTCAGCATCAAGCTTTCATTGACAAATGCTTGTTATTTTTCTGTCCTTATCTTTTTTTTAATTTATTAATTTATTTATTTATTTTATATACTTTATTAATCCCTCAATGGGGAAATTCTTTTTTCACTCTATTTTTTTATTTACATGCATTTTAACCCGGACACACACATGCAGTACATGTGTGTGTGTGTGTATGTATGTATGTATGTATGTATTTGTACTTCTCACACCAATGTTGGATGTCACAAAATCAGATATCCCTATAACTTCTACATAAAGTCTCTCACTATAATGGTGAGCTAGTGAGCAACCGAGGGATAAAGGCTGGGTTCTCACTTTTTATTATATTAAATTATATTATGAATACATTTTGATTAATAACAACACACTACCGGTACACAGAATGTATTTCTGGCAATAAGAATAAGAGTTTATCTCATAAGGTACATAAAGAGCATTCAGGGGTGCTACTGAATAAATGTGGTACAATGTGGGAGGAAGGCGGAGTGGTTCCGTGTTATTTCAGCAGGACATTTGTCAACTTTAGAAATGTCAACCGGTCAATACGGTCGTTTCACATCTCTACACAATACAGACAGCAGGCTGTATCTGAAAGAAAGGGGGTATAAAAGAAACAAGGAGGGGGGAAACAAAGGAGTGGAGGGGAAAGGAAAATGGGATGGGGGGGGATAAAATGAGAGTGGTGGTGTTTGTGTGGTTATGGAGAAAAGTCAGAGAAAGATTGAGGGAAGAGTCTAACAAGCGGAACATAAATGATTCCATTGTTTTCCCCAATCAGAAAGCCAGTTGGGCAAGCCAAATGACTGGAAATGACTCATACAAACATAAACTATCTCCAAGAGCCTGTCTGAGTTTGTTTCCTATTAGTTTCTTCCTGTGCGTCTGCAAGTACAGAAATAGAAAGCATAGAAAAGTCTGTCCTTGGTAGGTCCGTGTTTTTCTTTGGGTTTCCTCTGCCAGCCATCTTAACCTGCGTTTATCTCAACAACAGCAGGATTTACAGCGCAGGTGCACAGTTTAAAGCACCTCAAACATGAATCAGCTGAGGGGCCATATAACCTGATAGCAAGAAGAGAGCTGAGATCACTAACACACATAAAACAGTCTTACCTTAGGTAATGCGTTTTCCGTGGTTCTACCAAGTGCCTTGAAGTGTTTCTGCGTCTTCATAGTCTTCCACAGCTGCCTTTATCTGATGCACTTTATGTTCATGGGAATAAATAAATGATGTCTATATAAACCGAATAATCACACGTGAAGCAGTTTATCGGGCATGACATTCACGTAACAGTTTGCAGCTTCAGTCTCGAGATTTGTCTTTTTCTTTCTGGCTTCATCCACTCAACTTTAACTTTCATCCATATCTTCCACTCAGACGCCGATCTTTCTGTTTGATTTCATCTGACGCTTCGTCCGTGTTAGGGGTCACGTATTTGACTTTGCAGGTCAAAGTTCACCAGCGGTGATGTGAATTAAACACAAATTAAAAATTCGACCTGATGGGGGCGCTAGAGGAAAAGTTAAGCGCTCACCAAAATGATTATAGCTCATACTGAGAGTCTGTACCGAGTTTAAAAGCGATCCATCCAATAGATAGTTAAGGTCACAGGATCATCAAAGTTATAAATAGTTGTAAATGGTGAGTGGACTGTAGAAAGAAACACCTTTTCTGTCTTCCGATCACTCAAGGTGCTTTTACACTACACATCACATTCACCCATTCTTACAAATCAAAAATCAAATCAAAATCAATGTGTAGCCCAAAGTCACAAAGTACATTTGCCTCAGAGGGCTTTACAATCTGTACAGGGAGTGACACCTTCTGTCCTTAGACCCTCGGTTCGAGTCAGGAAAAACTTGCCCACAAAAACCCTTTAACAGGGAAAAAAGGTGGAAGAAACCTCAGGAAGAGCCACAGAGGAGGGATCCCTCTCCCAGGACGGACAGACGTGCAATGGATGTCACGTGTACAGGACAAGTCAACACAAACATATTGTACAATTACAATGACTGACAAAATGACAATGATGACAGAGGTTGCCATGCAAAGTGCCAACTCAGAAATCAGAAAATCATTCGCTCTGTAAATCCAGTAGTTGTTGAGATATTTTAAGTAAAAACTTTCACATGATGATGATGATTCTAGATGAAAAATCCAAGGACCATATGTCTGAACACATTTAATCTTGTCCATTTATCAGAAGATTGATAGTTTGAGCTCCTCCGGTCTACATGTCAAAGTGTCCTTTCTCCTGAAGGCTGTGCAGGCTTGGCTAATAACACTTAGTTGGCCTAGCTCTTGATATCCTAGAAGACAGAGTCTTCATAGATGTAAAAGTAAAACAAGAGACCTTAAAAAAACCTAAATTTTAATTAGACAGACAGTGTCTCTTTTATGATTTCTTACATTATGAATAATTGGAAGTTGTGTGCTTGTCTACCTTTATTCTTGCATCCTGGGGTGATGCCTCGTGTGTCTGTATTTTGTGTTCTCATGACGTGTTCGTGGGTGTGCATGTGTGTTTTTGTTTACTCATGGGTCAGTGACTTTGGGCTGCTAGTTTTAAACTTTATTGGACGCCTGAATAGCAATGAGACAATTACCTAAAGCCTATGATCCAGGATTCACTGCATGCTGCCTATTAGAACCGGTTCAACACACTGCAGCTGCACCCTTGTCACACTGATATGGAAATTAAGTGGCACACACACACTTAAAAACACACACAGTAACATATCAAAAGTCATCAGATAAGAAATAGAAATGCAGGCAGAATACGAGGAAAGCGGCTAAGAACAGAGGAGGAAAAGAGGCCTGGAGGGTTCATGATGGTAGCCTCATGATGAATAAACATCTGACCTGTTTCCAAGAGTTTGTGTTCTACGAAAAAGAACAATTCCTAAAAGCACTTTACAGAATCCATCAAAGATTACTGATAATGTACTTTTACTGGGAACTTTGACTGCTGCTCAAGTGATAAAAAATGTGACTACTTTTGTACATGACTGCTTCTAAATCTGAATGCCAGATTTGCTTTTTGGCTCTGAGAAATATAAATATATTATTCAGTCTGCACAGAAGAATGTGTCTGAAGTAAACGTACAGATTATATTAGACGTTTGTTGTAATTCAACTTCCGATTCAAGGTAGTATATTTTTCATATGCATATTTTTCTTAGATTATTTATAGGGAGAACCATATGTTCGTCCACCTTAGAGTTTATTCTATTTATACTGCTGTCACCAAATTTTTACCTCATGTCTGTATATAGTGTGTGCCTGTTCTGTGCTGTTACTTGTAATGCTGCTGCAACAAAAGAATTTCCCTTAGGGGATCAATAAAGTACACATTACAGTGAAAATGTGATAAAACAATGGTAATTTGGTATGGGTTTAACTGCAGCATCATCACCTATTTGCTGTCTTAGTATAATAATTCATGGAATGTTTCATTTGAGTGTACATTCAATTAGTTTGGAGAAAAATGACAAAATAAACCCATATGTACTATAAACAATCTATCAAATAGGGATTTGTAATGTGATCAACAGTGAATTGAACTCAAAAATGAAGACGATGTTTCCCATCTCTAACTCTAACCACATGTGTCACTGTCAGCCTCAGCACATGAACACCAAGTGATTGGGGTCATTTGTGAGATTTATTTTAAACCTGTGGCACATATCCAAAAAGCCATTTTTGGATATGTATGTCACAAAAACTGCCTCTGGGTAATGCAGCGAATGTATTATTGGCAGTTTCTTTTTGGAAACAGCTGCAAAACTGGGTAAAATTAAGAAAAAAATATTAATATTCATTGGTAACATGCAATAAAACAAATGCTGATGATTATAGGAAGAGTCGTATATTTTTGTCTGAATTTTCTGCCTCACATCCAGAATCTTGGCTGGCGGGTGTTATTTTATATAGAAATAATGCTGAAAATGATCTTCTAAAACATTTGTCATGTTCATCTCAACAAGCAACAGAATAGTAAGTGTAGGGATTTATGGTGAATTCTGAGAAAGTATGAATACAACAGCTTTATGTCACATTTTACACATACTTTACAGGACTGACACACATTTGAGACCATCAGAGAGACAGCATCAATGTTATTTACACAATTTAGTGATTCCAACAAGCTGTTACACCTCACAAATTCACCCAAAGCTCCGGCTATAAAATGAAATGATCTAAGTGTTGCAGTTGTCTTGTTGCTTTAGGCTTCATATAACAGCCAATTAACAAGTCATTTTGACAGATTATGTGCAACTCTGCTGCCGAGTTCTTCGAAATGCAGTGTGTCACGCAGACTTTCTTCTTGGTGCAGTTACACTGTTCATCTTTTGATGAACAAATGTACTTTGTCAACATTTTAACACATCACAGCAGAAAAAAACACAGGTGTAAATATTCAAATTTCTGACAGCTGAGCTCCATTTTTGCTGCTTCAGTTTCAGGGTTGTTGGTGTTCTGCATGCTGACTCACTGTCATACTCTCATGAGTCATGACCATTAAATTTTACACTGGAATTAATATATTTTAAGACTTTTTAATGACCTACAAGGTAACACCCTGAAATTTAAGTCTGCTGCTTACAGTTACTTGTATAATAATGTTGGCCCTACAAGTTAAATGGCCCATGGCTAACGACTGACATCAGCAGGAGATGAATGTAGTTGGAAAACATGAGCTTTCAATTCACTGATAGGATTAAACAAATGAGAAAGACTGGGAAACCCTGTTTTCCATGTCTGTGGTTGAACTGAAATTGCAGTGGGTGACAGTGTATAATTTGAAGTTAAAGATTCTCATATGGTTATTAAATGCGCACCACACCACAGAGTGTGGAGCAAGAGGAAATGAACGAGAGAACGAGGGGAAAGGAGGAAAAGAGCCTGAGACTGATGAGGCCTATCGTTTTCCATTAGTGAGGCCTCGATCATCTATCTCATCCTTTAATGAGACAAATATTAGCTAGAAATCACACACACACACACACACACACACACACACACACACACTTATGTAAAAACATGTAGACACTATAAAAGCGTCACCTGTTTTCAGTCATTCCAAACAGATACACAAGACACATTATTATAACTGTGTGCACATGAGTGTGCGGATAGATACATGTTTTAATCACCATGTAAACATTCAGCTTTAGCTTCAGGGAGCATAAAGTGAACGAGTTGTTTGCTCACAGGTTATTTCTAATGACGATCATGATGACACTGGAAGTCTAAATGAGAACAAAAGGTTAGTTTCTGCTATTGATGGGGTATTAAACAAATCTGGACTTGAATGTAATGTCAATTACTTCCAGTGCAGGTGTCGCCAAAACCAATAGCTTGAATTTATAAGAAGTCATGACACTGATATCACAGCAGCTAAGAGGTGATTACAGTAGCTCCTCAAACAATCTATTTATGCAGCCGAACTAGATATATCTTTCCTTTCCCACAGACATTCATGTTTGCAGTCTATTCGGGTATGCTGGGACTTCTCTCTCCTCCTCTCTGTTTGGCTGCATCTTCTTGTGCCCTTTCCTGTGATTATACTTGATCGAGTTTGTGGTATTATTGCTGCAGCAGACAACTTTTCTGCAAATATCACAGCTGGCAACAGTCTTATTAGCAGACTAGACAGAAAAAATAAATAAAAAATGCAACATTTTCATCCAGGAAGCAGCTGGACCACTGTGGCTAATCTGATCTCTTCCTTTACTGTCAGTGGTAATAATACTGTGGTATGGTCGCATTTCAGCAGTAAACGGCAGAACAATGGAATTGTTTAGAGCAAAATACAAAGGAAGGACACTGCCATGTTTATATTTAGTTGCATACCTATAGTTGAGGCGGTTTGTGCACAAACTGGACCTTAATTATGTTACCCCCAAAAGGCTTGTGTATGTGTGGTTGGATAAAGTAAACAAAAGATTCAATATTTTAATTGGACAATCAATCATTTTCTTCTTTTTGGGCTCTAATTGGGGCCACCAAATAATACACTGAACCACAAGTATGGCTGCAAACCTGCAACTGCTGTTGACCATAAATGAAACAGTTTTGTTTTGAGTGGGGAAACTGTCAACAGAAAAGTGGCACGCCAAAGTCATAGCATCTCTCATGGGTCATCAGGGAAAACATTACATGCACAGTGGCAGATGCTGCTGCAGATATAAAACTCATGAACTGATGCATGATTTTGAATCATTAATCATGAATTGCTCCTAACCAAACTCACAAGCAGCAAAGGTATTGAATATGGTATTTATTGTATTGTCAATATAACAATTAAGGCTGCAACTAACAATTTTCTTTTCTCAGTTAATCTACCAATGATTGATCATCTCATCATTTCAGAAAAGTCTATAAAACAGAGAAAATGCCCACAAGAGTCAGAGCAGACATGTTTAAATGCATTGTATTGTTTGACCAACAATCCAAAACCCTAAAAGTAAAAATAACTTTTGTGTTTGTTAGTATGTTACTTATTTATTATTATTCGATTTGACAGATTTGTTCCCCCCTGGAGTAAATATCCCATCCCATCTGTCCAATCTAATGCAATCCCTAAGCTTATACCAGCAGGTATAAGCTTCTACTTATACCAGCAGGTATAAGAAAGTGGGATGACCACCATGTACACTTATCTTGGATGTGGAAACCTGTTGGAATAGTTCCTTCCACAAACTGCGGCATCTGTTCAAGCCAAGAAAAAGCCACTGGCTCAGTCCTGGTATGACAACAAACTCTATCCCCTGCCGACTGCAGAGGAAAATAACAATACAGGTGAGTGCTTCTGTCATCCTTCAATGATGCCACCACGGAGCTGTCAGGGAAGGAGAGGGTCTCTGGCACCAAGGCAATACCTCTGTTAAAAATGATTGAATACTCTGTCCTAGAAAGAATTTCTTCTGTGACCACTCATTACAGTCCACCAAGGACAAAACCTGATGTCAGTAACAACAATGTAGGACCCAAGATTTAAGACCATGAGATTTTCTCAGCTAACACAAAACAAATATCATCACAAGGTACTCGACCTGCAACGTCCTCAGCTGACCTTATACATAGCATATGATAAATCTATATCTATATATGGACATGTAGTTAGCTGACATATAATTACACAAACATTATCATGGAAAACAGAACAAATCAGCAAGTTCACAGTATTCACTAGGAGTCTGTCATTCTTGGTAAATAAAAACTGTGGTGCCATCTGGGCGAATATGTGGAGTGTAGCGGGAGACAGTGTGACTGCTGATGCAACAATGCAGAAAGAAAGTACAGTATAAATATATATACCCTCACCTGTACCAGCTGATAAGAATCTACACACAAAAATAATAAATTATGTTCAAAGGCGAGCATGCCTCAATAGTTTTGTTCTACTTAACTGACTTCACTCTCTTGTCTTCCCTCCATATTTCCGAGAACACATAAGAACTTATGACTCACTTGTGCTGGCTGCACATTAAGCTGATTAAGCCTTAATGCATTTACTTGCACAATTGAAGGCAACAGTCCTTGTATTTCTCTTGTGATCATAAGGCATGAAATGTGAGTGCGAATGATTGGTTATCTCTTGGTGCCATTTGATAAGCTAGCGACTTGTCCAGGGTGTACCCCGCCTCTCAGTCAGCCACCGCGACTGGTGAGGATGAGTGGTTACAGATAATGGATGGATGGATCACAAGGCACGAGTCACCCACAGACGTTAAATACTACAGAACTCCACAGAAAGTCAAAGTGCCTTTCACCAGGGTGGACAAAGAAGTTGTGACCTCAATATTGCTTCAGGAACCTCTGAAGTTTTAACAAGCTGTGAAGGAGTTTACTTTCTAAAATTACGCTATGTTTATTTTGGAGGGGGGGATATCATGTATCACCACCAAAATTACATTCACAGCATTGTTGGAGGGTCTTTGTATTTGTTATGAAGGGGAGATCAACGCAGAGAAAGAACATTTTACAGACTTCTTGGTGGCCAAAAGTCTTTAAAATCCCCCAGTGCTCTCCCAGAGAGCACTCTGGGATTCTTGCCTCGAGTATTTTGACAATCCTTCACTCAGTTTTGACCTGGATGACTCGCAAACTTTCAGAAACAACACAGAATTGGTGGCTTTGACAACTAGCTTTACAGACCGCAAACAGTCATTGTTGACACACAATAAAAACACGAGTTGTGTATTGTATCTGCCAGTATAACTCTCAGTTCTCCTCTTAGTCGGTCAGGTGGTGGACCACTGATGATGTGATAATACCTAAATAAAACGCCCTCAAAGCTGACAGCGCTCTGGTTCAGAGTAATATAAGCTGACACTGCTACATCTGTGGTTACTTATTAGTTGTTGCTGTAGGGAAAGTACAGAATAATCAATCAAAGCATACATTAACATTATGCCAATGAGTCTACTCTATGAATATTGAATTACATGATATAACAGCTGGCTGTGTGCTTTCTACAGCTTCTGATTTTATGATGTAGTCTGTGACTCTGTTTGGTTCTAATTTTGTGTTCATTAGGCTTTTGCACCACACCTTATAATCCAGGTCAATATGTTATTAAAAAAGTTAGAACCTTTCAAATATACAGCACCACAGTGTCTGCTTCTAGAAATGCACATCTCCTCTCTAGGATTAGACATTAAAATGCTAAATGCTTATTAGTTCTAGGATTGAGAATTGGTCCTGGCGGGCAGCCTCCCTGCTGTTGAATCGACTCTCCACCACAGGGTGATAAGTGGACAGCACTACACATTTTTTCCAATGATCCACGTCAATGTCCAAAACATATGGCCTCAGGTCTCGTTAAACAACCACAGAGTTAATCACAAGCCCAAGGAGCCCTGGCACTAATTGCACATAATGCCTCACCATGTGTCAGAACAATAGACGTGCTTATGACGGTCCAGGAGAAGCACAATTGAGACCGGCTACTTTGTATTGGTGCTTAGTATCCCACCTCTGGCTCTCTCCAGATATACCATATTCATTCAAGGGTGCTCTGCCCGTTCCCTGTAGACACCCTGCCCATCCCTCTTCCTCTAAATGTTGGGCAAATATTATCACCCAGCACCAGGATAGTCCTGTCTAGTCTTTGCAGGATCCTGCAGAGCAAGCAGGGAGTGTGAACATCAGTTTATCACATCAGTTTGTTCTGTGAATTACAATGATTGAAACAACACAGCCAAGTCCAAGAGAGATTATTGTAACAGAAGTACACACGCATGCACAGTACACACACTGCATTTGAAGTGGGTCCTTGCAAGAAATACACCTGTCTCTGTTGCATGTGCATATATGAGCAACCGTATACACCGAGGTGATTTTTGTAGCAACATCTAAGGAGCAGTCTGCAAAAATCAATGGTAAATTTAAATGTCAGACAAAGCATTAATGTCAGTATAACTAAAATGTCAACAGTCACTCTTGCTTCTTGAATCACCCCACAGAGACGCATGGATGTGAACACAGGCACAAAGACACACACTGACACACCTATTCACAGGCACACCACACCAGTGTTCTCTGCATTTCCTTTCACTTCTCATGAACTAAGTGACTTTACAGTGAGGACAAAGATCAGTCCTCTATGTTTCAAACACTTCAGTATTCTGGCAATTTTCTCAACTAATCGTTAATTAAATGTCAGGAAAAAAGAGGAAAATGTGCATCATAATTCTCTTCAAGCCAAGTGAACACTCCAAAACTCAGATATTCATATTAAAATGCATATTAAAATTTCAAACATTTCAGAAGGTCATTTTTCCTTGAAAAGTGACTTCGTTGATTATCAAAATAGTTGCCATTAAATTTTCCGTCAATTTCTTAATCATCTCAGACCTAATCTCAATAACATTTGGTCACATTTTCATTAAATGTGCTGTTGTAATTCATAAAACCCTTAGAGGATGATTTTTAATGTGTTTGGCAACCGCCTGACCTTAAGAGAATTACCACCAGTCCAGAACTTCCCGTAATGGGGAGATTTTAGTGGAATTTAATGAGCACACATGGAAGATGAAAACCATGCTTTGTGAGCTTTGCTCTGTTTTCACCCATAAGTCCAATCATTTATAATTTAACAGACGGACTGAAATGAAATTTGCGAACAGTTCAGTAGATTCATGATCTTAAGTCATTTAATTTCAGTGGTCACATGGCCTCAGGACAAACTTAGCACTAGAAATGCTTTAAACGCTCCATCAGTCTGTCTCATTATGTTGGCTGTAATGCAGCCTCTTCACTTTTTCTCTCCTCCTATAGGTGACTCTCCTCTCCTTTACCATTGCCTCCCTTTTCCCACAACCTCTTGTTCCACATTTGTAATCCCCAGATGTACTCATCCTCTCCTTCCACCTTAGCCTTATTCCCAGTCATCCTTACCATCCCTCTCCTCCTCTTGTCTTCCTATTGAGCGCTGCTTAAGGCCATAATCTGTCTTCTAGTGCTCACTGCTGATTGGGTCCACAGGGAAATGGCAGCAGGCGACAGGTGGAGCGACAGGGCAGAGGGGCAGCTGTGATTGAGAGCTGATTTTGTGTGTGTGTGTGTGTGTGTGTGTGTGTGTGTGTGTGAAGCTCTCATTTAAATGAAACCTTTCTGTTTAAACACACGTACATGCTCTCTTCCTCTTTCCAAAAACCATACAGGGGTCTTATGCATTATGTATCAATGTGGATGAGGGAAAGAAATAGAGGGGGGTGATTGTCTGTGTCAGTGTGACCAATTGGTTGTAGACTCCCAGTGTAAATCCCCTTTTAGACAGGTACATGGCACAGATCGATACCTGAGATCAAGCTGTGCTCAAGCACATCTATGGTTCACTTTTCATCTGTCTGTGTGTGTTTGTTGCTTTGAGTCCTGCAGTACAAAGAAATATACAACAAGTGTCACTAAAAATAATTGAACCCATGCAATTACACATAAATGGCCAACAATAAATTAAAACAAAGAGAAGAGCACATCACCAAGACAGACACCATGAACAACATTTTCTCATCTGTTTGAACAGCGTCCTCCTTTGGGTTATATAAGCCAAGATCCACTCAGCCTCTTATTGCTCCGCTCAGGTGATTCTTATTTCTAAATCTGAGCATGTTGAATGAGCACTCAGCACTCTGAGCAGCACTGTGACAGAGTTTGTGTCAAATAGCAGAGGGGCTGTGTAGACTTGAATGTAGGTGATGAGCATAGCCAGACTCAGCATGCACCTGTTGGCTATACTCTTGGGAGAAGTTTCCCTTCAGGCCTTTCTGTTTCTTTATTATTTTCAGTTTTAAGTTACAGTTAGTTCAGGTTACAATAGACAGTTTCACAACATTAACCACATGCCAGAAAAGGTGCATCTCTGCCAGACATCATTTCTAACCCTTAAGGCGAACTTCTCTCATGTGCGTTGGCTGTGCAGCATTGATGGGTGTTCAATTTGGGTCACTTAGTGTGCTTGCCAGGTTGTGCATTAAATTAGTGATTAATAAGGGTAACCCTAACTCTGCAAAACGTGTGTCGTAATTTAATTCTGACCCTGAAAGTTAACATTGACGTTTTAGATCAATGAAGATGGCTCAGCTATGAAGCTGTGTTGTCACTGTGCTGAAAATAAATTGATTTGGTGTCGTCTACATTGAGGTAGTTAACCTCAGAATAAGAAGTGACTGTCATTACATGGATTTTTCCTTTTAGGATTGGTGGTTGATGGCTAAATGCATTTGCAGAAGAAGACAGTGGGCCCGAGAAGATTTGCAGCAGGAGCGTCTTCCAGCCCCTGGCACTCCATCAAAGGCAACAAGATGAGGACAGAGAGAGAAAAAGACATGAAAGCCAGGCGAGGGCATGGAGACGAGAGAGGGCTTGTGTTACAAGGCATATGGCCTGTGTGAGGAGGCAGATGTTTCTGTGTGGAGGGGAGAGGGGGGCACACACACATCCTGTTGCATCTGCTATTGCAATCCACCCATGGGATGAGCAAACAGATGTGTAGAGAGGCTGCACTGGCATGCTGGGACTCTCAGAGCTCATCTAACCTTTTCTCTAATGATATTTTCGCTTCTGCTTTTCCAGCTATCACCATCATCATCTCCTCTTCATCTGCTCATCACACCTCTCTTTCACAAGTCCTCCAGAGTTGCGTATACTCTGGCATCTCATCTCTTCGCTGCCTTTTGGTTGATTACTAATTTTTCGTATTTTTTCCTAGTCGGTAATGTATGTCAGCCATTCAAGAAGTCAAATGATAATAGGTTGATAGATAAAGTGTGTTTTTACATGTCTCTTATGTTTCTGTCAGTGACTGAACGCAGTACAAGTCTAAATTATTCTGTGATCCCCGATTCAATCACTGCTGTTTATTCAACAGAGTGGGAGTCACTGCTAACGTAAGATTGTGCAGTGTCCAAAGTACCTAAACAAATGAGAGTGACACACATAATATTATAAATAAATATCTGTGTTGTAATCTCTACACAAACCGAAACATAAATCATGATTAATGGCTTGAGTTATATATTTTTCATCACCATTCTATTTTATGATGAACAACAGTTTATTCAACTACAAGGTTCTGCTTTCTGGTTATAGAGCTGGTTGCTGATGCAGCTGGCGAATAGGCTGTAGTATAGGTCTCTATGCAGGCATTATGGTACCCACACCCCCAAAACAATCAAGTGTTTGTGTTTGTGTAACTGTTCCACTGTGTTTTATTTCGTCTCCTGTGTAGACACGTTTATATCCACCAGCAACTCCAGTTCTTATGTATGGCTGAGAGTATGGCTTCCAAAGAGTATATAAACTGTATGTGATCTCCACAGGTCATTTTGGTGTGAGGATCACATTAAAAGGATACATATTTATCTAATGTACTTCCCTGTTAAATGTAATGTCTTGAAGAAAGTTCATCATCACAGTAGACATCATTGTACATTGTTTCCTTTTGAAAGATTCTGCATTCATCTTCCTTGTGCCTTCGTATCTTCACTCTTTGCATCATGTCTCTCACTAAATGTGGACAGATGAGCACACTGTCAGGTCTCAGGTGGTCTCATGTGTTTGTTCTGTTTTTCCCTGATTCGCTCTCTCAGGGATTGAGGTTGTTGCTAATGCAGCTATAAATCACATTGCATGTGTGTGTGTGTGTGTGTGTGTGTGTGTGGGGGTGGGTGTGTCTGTGTGTGTGAGTGTGAGTGATAGAGAGTGAGAGAGAGAGAGAGAGAGAGAGAGAGAGAGAGAGAGAGAGAGAGAGAGAGAGACAGACAGACAGACAGACTTGATTAAGGAGCAGGGAGTGAAGCAAAGGTTAAGGCACAGGAGGATGCTAAAGAAGGTGAGAGAAATAGAGAGTATTGTTTTGCTTTCCAGAGTTTTCAGGATATAACTGCGTAAGTTCCATTGTCAAGAAAAATGGAAATTTTTGTCTTAAATGATCATTTTGCCAAGCATCTTGTCTAGCAAGTTGTGCTTTTTAAATGTTCACAATAACTATAGATGCCAACAGAAACCATTTTATTTTACATACATGAAATATAGTCTTTCTACTGACTTCTTATTTCATTTCAACTCTAAAAAGTATGTGTATGACAGTAACTGTAGACGGTGAAGCAGGTAGCCTATGGTAGGATTGGTGATCTGTTCTCCACAAGCACAAAATTACTCCCAAAGTCTGTTTGGACAAAGTTTCAAGTAAATAATGCAGTGCAAATGAAATATATGTAAGGTGCAGCATCGACACAGTTACATAATATTACTCACTAATATTAATCAGTCATCAACTGATTAATGATTATGCAGTGAATAGTGTACATGTTATGAGGCTATAAGGCTTGATGTTTTGAGTCACTCTGTACGCACAGTAAGGCTTGTTCGACAATAAACAGGTACAACATTATACAAACCTCCTTGTGTGCGATGAGCTCCTTTCAATCTATTACGCTTCTGTCTATCATCAGCACCCTGGTGCGAAAGCACCGCTGTGCACAGAGCATTATTAGCAATATATAATTATAAAATGTATGGACATGCTGAGTTGTCCCATTCAGTTAATCACACAGTAAAATTGAGTGAAATACCTTTTACAGGCGTGTGGTCTGAATAAGAATATCAGCTGACTGGATGTAAATGTAAACATGGCGCCAGACTGTTTATAGTAGACTGAACCTTGGAAAGAGATTAAATGTTTTGGCTGATGCAGGTCACATTCCTTGACCTTGCATGTGATGTGTAGCATTGATAATAATGCCCTAATCTGCTCTGAGCGCTACTGGTGCTGCAGGAGCAGTGGGTCAGGGTTATACACGGGTTTTAGTCTTGGGCAGAAAAGCACATCACATGCATTCACAATCAACCACCAGGGGCTGATGCTGTTTATTATATTATCAGCATGTATATGTGATATTAAAACAACTTTAAATGACTTTTTTTGGCCACTTTGGAGCATCACAACATGCTGTTAGAACATCATCGATGGAGCGTGCCTGTAGATCATGTAGTTGAGTATGCTCGGTAACACAGCGGCAGGTTTGATTCAAGCCTTTGGTCCCTTGCATGTCATTCTCTTTCTTCCCCTTTCCTGTATTCCTTCAGCTGCACTATCAAATAAAGATGAAAATATATTTAAAAAAAACAACAACAACAACAAAAATATTGATATATTATGACCATTATCAATCGTTATCTAATAAAGTTCATATGTCTAACATGTTAGCAACATTAACATTCCTTTGGAGTCGTGTTTCTGTCAACTTGATAAATACGAGTTCAGTATTCATGCAAATATCTGGCTCTTTAGCTGCTGGAAATGACTAATAAATAAATAAATAACTAATCCAAAACAAAAGAACCATCTGAGAAGTAGTAAAAATAGTACATCTGACAGGGACGGCAGAGCTGTGTGATGATTTTCCATCCCTATGAACATCACTGTTCACATTAAACATGGTCCATTGTTAAAATGAACTCAGAGCTTTAAATCTGATTACAAAGACATGAGTGGTACCCTGTTTGACTTTTACTACACATTTGCTGTCAGTAGTATTTGTTTTTGCTTATTACCTTCTGGTAAACACATACAAATCAAAGAGGCTAAGGATTTTGCTGCTTTGTTGCTTTTTCAAAGGTTGCCGTTGTCCTTATCTTTAATGATCATTGATTTAGCTTTGAAACAACCTCTAGAGCTGGTGGGATACTAGAAAAGCCTGAGGGTCACAAGCCTCACAGTGAAGCAGCCTCTGTGTTTTGGACCTAAAGCAGTAGAGCTGTGAATTAATGGGCCGTGTTGGCCATTTAAGGCAAAGAGAGGGGGAGGTATGGTGTAGGGATATCCCACTCGTGAACCTATACAGGTCACTGGAGCGAAAACCCAAACACACATTAATATAAACCCTGGCAGCCTCACTGCAATTTATTACCTCTATTTATATCTGTTACAGTTGTGGAGGAGTGTGAGAGAGTAGGAGGAGGAGGACTGGGGATTGAATGCAGGGAAATGGGGCAAGTGGTGGTGGAGGGGTGGGGGGGGTCTAGAGAAAAGCAAAGGAAAGAGTAGGAGGTAGTAAGAGGAGTGAGAGAAAACAGAACATGAGTACAGGAAAGATAGACCAAGATAAGACGAGAGAACAGCGGTCTGTAGGATTCTGGGACAGCTGAGATTTTTGCGGAACAAGACGACATCCTCTGTTGCCATGACAACTGCCTCTGTGTGAGCGATCACTCGGTCCCATGCTCACTCGCCCACATAGAGGAGAGGCACAGACACACACACACACACACACACACACACACACACACACACATAAACACAACTCTTGAACATGCCCTCAAACTCCCACACTGCCTGGCAACATATCTCTTATTCGACCACATCCCTCCATCCATCCATCCATCCATCCATCCATCCATCCATCCATCCATCCATCCATCCATACATTTATGCAGCGTACCTCCCATCACATCAACATACATGCTCATCCATACTCTGTCATTTCCTTGTGTTGTTAGCAGTGTTAAAAGTTTAAGTGCAGTACACTAATATTTAGGTGGTATAGCAATTTGTTTTCAATTTTGCAGAACATGTTTTTTCACCAGTTTAAATTGTCATCATGGATTTGTATGTCCGCTGTGTAATCGATCAAAGAGTGCAATGATGGCTAGGGGTGTGTTTGTTGGTATGTAGTGTGCAATGCTACATGTGTGCTACTAGATAGCGCTATAAGGTGCCAAAGAAAGGACTGTGGCCACTGAACTGAATCCACAGACACATTTTTTTCTGTGTGTAAACACACACACTCAAAACACACACTGACACACAGATGAATTTACCAGGCTTTTGATATGATATAACATGCTGAGCACAAGGTCACATTAGCATGGATATTCTGTACACATGCTGTTTTGTACACATCCACTAGAAGAGAGAGTTGGCACAGAGGGGAAGGGCAATGCTGACCAATATTCCACATTGCCTTTTCCCTTGCCAAGTCAAAGAAAGCCAGCAAATATTATGTCCATACACACACACACACACACACACACATGCAGTGGGCCTGTCCAAAAGACACATCTCAGGGACAAAGTCGATACAGCAGCAATCACCTTCCTGAGCGGAGAGACACTGGTAATAAAGTGGAAACCATTAAATCTATATTGAAATAAATAATGCTGACATTTCCTGCCTCTTTTTGCCACAATAGGTGGCGTGTTAACTGGACAGCCTAGGTGTAATTGTATGATAATGTGACACAGATATAACCCTGTTGTCACTACAGCAAAACACTGTGGCATAATGCACCTCAAACATAAAATCAGCACATGAAAAACAGCAATTAACGACACAATGAGGTGCAACACGTGATGTACTGTTTTTTTTTTTTTGTTTTAACATTCTGCACCAAGAGTGTCACAATCACTGTCCATGGTGCTGATCCCAGAACTGGCAGGGATGCGGAGCTGTCTGGTTTAGTCATCATTTATATACTGAGAGCATTGCGAGCCGTTAATTCTGTTAAAACTGATGCACAACTTGTGAAACATGGACAATGTCTATCAGGAAATACAAGAAGACATCAATACTGCCCCTTTAAATGCACTCAGTATGTGTGCTGTTCTTAATTTCAGCATAAATCAAACACTCTGTTATTTTGTGCTTCCAAGTTGAATGCAAACTAGTATACCCCACATCACAAGATACATCACACACATGTCATGACTCCTCTAGACACACTTTTGGATGAGAAACAAATAGCTTTGGAGGTGAAGACACTCATTCATTTTGTTTTCTCACATACTTCTTGTTTTCTGCATGACTGAAGGCTCTCCCAGCATGCACTGGGTGAAAGGCAGACAAACACCCTGAAAAGGTCATGAATCTACACACACCTGTGGATTCTTGGAGGAAACAGGAAGACAATGCAAACTCAGCACAGCCTGCCTTTTTCTTGCTGCGATCTGGCAGAGCTAATCACTGAGCCACTGTGTCGCCTAATACACAGACTGCCTGTTCAAATAGAAAGCGGGCTCTGTGAATGATCTGTGCGTCAGTTTGCATAATAGGACAGATTTGGGACTTAGGGGATGACGCCAAGTTTTCAAACCAGGCAGTAATCCAATTGCATACAGAGCTGAGTCGGTAAAACTAGTATTTTGTTTGTGCACATTCCAGCATGTCTCTCTAATGATGTGAACTTGAAAGCGACTACTTGCTCTATGCTTGTATATTTGCATTAATAACAGCCACTTTACAGAAAAATGTAACACAGAAAACTATACACCAACAATCTGCTAAAGAATCCTTTTCCTTTCATATAGTGTATGGTTAAAACACTTATAGGATCTAAGAGCTGTGTTTTCTTTTGAAGGTTTAAAAAAATGTGTTTTTGCAGTGAGTTTAAGATGTATCTCTGTGTCTGACAGTAATGTTATTCAGGTGAAACTAAGACTACACTACTTAGTGTTTTTCAGCTTACAAAGATCTTAATGAAATGTTTAAGGTGGACTTGGCTAGATAGATAGATAGATAGATAGATAGATAGATAGATAGATAGATAGATAGATAGATAGATAGATAGATAGATAGATAGATAGATAGATAGATAGATGGTTACCTGAAATAGTTGTGTAGCTGACCACTTTCCTTTGTTCTGGTGAGTTCATTATATCAAGTGGGCATAGGAGCGAGCTAGGGTATGAAAATGGGTGAGCTGCTTTGTCTTCCGTTCAACTCTGGAGCCAACTTTATATTTTTACGAAAGAATTAACTCTATCGCCTAGACTCTGTTTCTGCCCAGAGACTCTGCATTTGGACCTTTTCAAAACTTCTGTAACTCTTTATCATTACTTTCACTACGAGCTGTCATTTTGGACCTTTTGAAACTTCTATAGCTTTTCACCTTTACTATAGTTATTGGAAAAGTTGGAAAAATTATGGCCCTGGCACAGACTTTTATCTCCTAGAAGTGCTGCATTTTGTCTCAGATGAGGTGAGCCAACAGCCTGTTACTTACCACAATGCTTGATTTATTTCATAGTTTCAGTCTATTTTATTATTTTTTTTCATTATCACTTTTAATACTGTGCCTAATCGCTACACAAATGCTACAATGCACATTGATCCACATCACTGTGAATGTGCCACTGTTAGCTGAGATCCTAATTTTCAACTGTTGACCAGATTTTAAATTAGCCATTAAAACCGCATTTTGCATGTCCGTATGAATGACCTTTATGAAAAACAAACAAAACACTCTTTTATTTTCTACAACAAGCCTGTAATTGGCATCAAATCTAAAAGTACAAAGGCTGGTACTGCAGGCAAAACTGTCCAAACAATATCACATCCTACACAACAAATATATCTGCGGCAAGTGTAAACAAATCCTCAAGTGCAATCAATAGTACATTTGTTTGAGTGTATGAGTGTGTGCAAGAGAGACCTGGGTCTGGTATTGAACAGACTCTCTATCCGGCCAAGCTGGTTGTGAATGATGACTCATCCAGAGTAGGCCTTTGATATTCAACATAGCACTATATTTAAAACTCACAGAGATTTGTGCTGCTGCAAGGTCTCTCTCTCTCTCGCTCTCTCTCACACACACACACACACACACTTATTGATCGAAGTTGGAGGTGTAGCCACTATTTCCATTCATCCCCTGGTCTCCCCTGGCTCCTGCAATCGACCCCATTTTACTGTGTGTTTAATTCACAGCCTGAGTACGCCTGCCACAGCCTCCACTTCCAACACCTCTCTCAATGTTTATCGACCATATAGTAGCACTACAACTCAGCTCAAGGCCTGCATTTTTTACTGTGGCTCTCTCTCTTAACAATTTATTATTAATACTTGTATGTATCGTTGCTGCAAAAAGAATATCCTTTATCTCTGGGCTTTGGGAAAAGCTGTGTTCATATATATGTTAGTGTGTAAATGTCCACGTGTGACTGTTTGAGTTCATGTGTGTGTGTGTGTGTGAAAAAGGGCAAGAGAAAGACTTTAAGTCATCCTGAAATCACGTGCAGCTTATTCCCTTCTTATCCTGTATGACTGAGAAGTCTTATGATTCCAGTTCCTGTAATGGTTCCTCTCTCTCTCTCTCTCTCTCTCTCTCCCTCTCTCTCTCTTTCTTCTTCTTTCCCTGCTATGGGAAAGGAATCAAGGAGAACAAGGACGGTGTCTGTAAGTAAAGAGAAACCAAACTATCACTCTCTCGGCAGCTTGTTGCCTTAGAGACCAGCAGAGAGTGAGAGATAAATCTGTGAAATCTTCTGATCATCTGTGTGTGTTTCAGTGTGTGTGTGTGAGGACGGTGCCTGTGTGGGTGTACAGAGAAGGGGGTCGGCTTCTGACACACAGCGGAGGAAAATTCCCTCATAGCTGTGCATAACCTCTCTTCCTGCTCCCTCTGCTCTGTGTTTTCTCTCACAAATTGTTACATCAATGCTGAAAATCAGATCCAATTATTACAAATTACAGAATGACACTGCCCTTCTCTGCCTTCTCCAGCATGTGCCCTCACCTCTAAACCAATATCCGGCAGAGACTCTGCTGCAACAATAGATTGTGTCTTTGTGTCCCTGGGATGAAAGGAAACCACAGTGTTAAACAAGACACAAAATGTTATCTTTAGACGGAAATAATTAGACAGTGTCTGTCCGAGGTGGGAGAGAGGAGAGGACTGATAACAGCACAGTAATGTTGGTACACTATATGTAGAACTAACTCAGTTAAATCTGTTGGTAAATATAATTTGGGGTCTTTGCAAATAGCTAATTAATGGTTTATGTTCACGACTGTAACCATAGGAAAAAGCGTGGCAGTGTTCTTCACTCTCTCCCCAACTAGAAGCTACTTTTGGTTTCAAAGAAATGGTCGATATCAACAAATTTTAGGTACAGTATGTCATGACCTACAAAAGTGTATTTTCAGATGCAGAAGTCTACAAAAACACCCCACAGTGCTATGAAGGTAAGTATGTTGGCTGCTGTCACATGGCAGGTCAGAGGCGGGTTACTGTGGATAAAAAACTCCAACAACAAACAAAACAAAGTATTATGCTGGGATCTGAACTTTTTCTCTGAGAAATTGGATTTTCAGCATATTAGTGGGAGTGACCGGTAACAAACACATACAGCAGAAGGAAATAACGCTCTTCTGAGAGGAATGAATGTTTGCCCACAAGCCTGAAATGTTTCAAACGAGATATACGTAACACAGGAATTAAATTATGTGGTTTGTTGCCATAAGATGTTGAAATTGCATCAGTTTGTTATGCTTTGACTAAATCTGTGAATTTAAATTGATATAATGCCATCTGCTTTTAGGAACAGCCTTCCACTATTATTTTTTCATGTAGATCCAGCAATGATGATGCAGCTTTGAGCACATTTTTTTTTTTAAAGAAAAAAATTGGTTGATAACAAGGCTGAAATAAATTCACACATTCTGCTGTTTGTGATATTTTTCTTCTTTCTAACAAAAAAAAAAAGCTTGTTAGTGCTTTAACCAGGAAAACGCCAATCAAGCATGTTATGTCAATCAACCAAAAGGGCACTAACTGGAGATATGAAAAATATAAAAACATCTGTAATACAATTGTATTCAGTGAAAATTATATTTGTAATAGGAACTACTGATAATCTATGATTAAATATGCCTGTAAATCTTTGCTGACTAGTTTAATTAAAAATTATACATGTGAAAATATATATTGTAACATGTCAAAATTACTAGTTAAAGGGGAAAAATATATATTGTAACATGTCAAAATTACTAGTTAAAGGGGATTTACACAGGTATTTACCCAGTGTGTGGGTATCCCTCACTCTCCTGTTATTTGTGCACCTGTTAGATTGTGACTATTCATACCTTCATCATTGTTACTAGTTACGTTAATAGAGTTTGGTGGCATCACATAATTCTCAGCAAAACTCCACCAAAACTCAATATGTATGAATAGAGATTTAATCAGTCAGAGTAATTGAAAACACAACTTAGGTGTGCAGAACATTTAAAACACACACACACACACACACACACACACACACACACACACACACACACACACACACACACACACACACATCCAGGCATAGGTCAGTAAAGCTATGGTTTATTCATCCCAACATGCTGAAAACTGGATACATCCTTAGTTCTATAATCCTTTTCGTTATACTAGATATAATATGTACATTTTTGTATATATGCATTTATCCCATAATTACAAATATTACAAATATTAAACAGTGGAATATAAATTTTGTATAAAACCATTCAATTACGAGATATAAATGTTCTTTTTGCTTGCTTATCAGCTCAGAATGATGCGTGAAAAACTTAAAATGCTGTCAGTGAGGTATGAGGAGACACACTCAAGAAAGAGAAGAGGAGATGAAGGTACCAAGAGATATACTGTGATTTGCTGTAATCTTCCTGTGCATGTGTTCATTAACTGTGTCGCCATGGTAACCAAAGTGCCAGTGTCAAGTCGCCCAGAGGGTGACCTTGCCTTTGACAAGTGCACACAGCTGCATCTTTCTCTCTTTCTGTCTCTGTTTCAATCCGTCCATTTCTTGAGACAAATGTCACCCTTCTCACCCACCGCCACTCCCCGCCTCTCCCACCCGAGCTACCAGACAGGAAAAGAGTTGGCACCCATGCATGCTTCTTAAGAGACAGCCAATGTTGTTCTCTCTCCGCCTCCTGCTCACAGACAAACTCGACTTTGTGTTGTAATGAGATACAAAAAGGACATCCAACTGTCAGGAGCTGTTACTGGGATCTGAAGCAGGACGAGCATGTCCCGCCTTTATCCTTCTCTAACTGGGGGGTGATGGTATCTGGGACTTCTGATTGGAGCATGTCGTTCTCGCTGGCAATGATGTGCTTCACCAGGCAGTTAGCTGCTTCATCGATGTTGATGTTTTCCTGAAAAAGAGAGGAAAAGGTGAAGGAACAAAGAGAGAGTTAAGAGGAAGAAAGGTGGAGAGGGGAAGAGATAAAAATTAATCGATTGATACAAACATTTTTTATGTAGCGCTTTATTTTTAACTACTATACAAAGTCAGCAGCCATGATGTGAACACATACAACCTCATCACTACTTTAAACACTTGTGCTTCCCAGATTAAATCTCAGCGCTTTACAGACTAGAAACTAAATGCCTCCTCGTTTTTGATAACTTTGTTTTCATAATACTGTCACGGTAGCAAAAAAGACCACGGTCAAATGAAAACACTAATATGTTCAATCTATGACACTCACGATAGAAAATAATGCCTTAGGTAATGAATAATAGGAAAGAGTGTGTTTCCTGTGACAACTGAGTGGCTTTGATTTGACGTTAACAGGAGAGAATGAAAGCTGAATCAACAATGTTTTTAATAAACAACACTAACAAGAGAATATTATTTGTGGGAGTAAGACAGAAATAAAGTGCTGTTCATTGTAAAATATTCTTTTCATGTGTAAGATTTGAATTAGGAACAATTTTACAAAGACCTTTTGGCTACACTTGTTTTTTGTTGACTCGATTTTTCTGTAAATGTCATTTTTCATGTTTGTTACGTTTCATTGGGTCATAATCAAAATGGTTATTTTGGTGGAAATGTTGCCTTAATTAGATATAGACAGGATTCAGGAGGATGACATGCAAGAGACAATGATGCCCATTTATGAAATTATTGCAGCCAACAATCTGGGGCTCAGAGCTGATCCTGGGAAACTTGTCTTGCATTATTCACAAACCTATTCTACCCAACAAAGAAGAGAAATGCAATTCTCGACAGCACCCACACAAAGGATTTAGAGGGAACTGAACCAGAGCTGAAAGCTGAGTAAACTAGAGAAATGGCCCTGGGTGCTAAAGCAAGGTTCACATGGGGATAACATTGATGAGAGGCACACACATGCACACACTTCCTTAATATGTGAAGCGTGATGCAGCAGCTGTAGAAATACTGAATATTCATTAGATCCAACAGTGTGCTCAGTAGGATGTGACATGACGACGACGTCTGCAGAGCCCTCAACGCCTCTTCCACACACGCATACACACACAAACTCCTCTGTGTGCCATGTCGTGATCTGTCATACTGTGCGGCAAAAGATTTGTTCAGATCAACATAAAACACAACAAAAAACACCTTCGCTAGTCTCTGCCAGCTTCACTCCTTTACCCTGTGCATCCTTGTGTATGCAGAGCGTGTCCAGTGCTATAAGATGAAAGTTTAAAATCATTCTTCTGCCTGTTTATTTGGCAGCATGTCAGCTATAACCGTGATATACTGCAGACAGTAGACATTAAGCTCACAAGGAAACTGTATACTTATATACGACTTATATGAACGACACTCACATAATATTCATGGTGTCTTTATATTTACGGTTACCAATACGATGACTCTCGCTGTAAAATGGCTGCACACTTGCTGTTGAGAATCATTTAGGCTGTTTTTCATGAAAGCAGACACATGCGTATGTGCACGTCCTAGTCTGTTTTTTTTTCTCTTACCATCCAGCTGTGACATTCCTGCTCCACACTAGCTGCTATAATCAGGGCTTGTGTTGTTGTCTCAGTGTGTCTCGGTGTGTCAGTGTGTAGGTGGGTGAATCCTCAACTCGTCTCACTGTCAGAATCCACTCACCACATTCTTTCAATTCTTTCCAATGAATGTTGGAATGAATCTTTAATAAACTCTACTTTAGTTACTTGAACTCTCAGAGCCTCTGTAATTTCTTCTTCACACTTAGAACAGGAGGGTGAGTGGAGGAGGTTGCTATCCACAACTACACCGCCAAATGTGACACCGATCCTTTAAAGGTCCGGTGTGTAAGATTCAGTGTGGAGTATAATATTCATAAGTATCTTTTCATTAGTGTACAAGAATGAGCCCTTTATATCTACAGAGGAATCAGGTCATCTTCTACGGAGTCTGCCATGTTATACCACCATGTTTCTACAGTAGTCCAGAACAGACATGACCTTTCACTACTTTTGCCATCACTGTAGCTTCTTCTACACACTTGGAAGGTTGCAACGTTACCACTAGAGGCTCCTAAATCCTATACACTGGACATACATACATAAATACATAGTAACATATACTTATGAAATCTGAAATAATTGAAGATGCCTTTTTAGACCAGGCAAAAGTATATACCATTTCTAAGTGACATTTGTTTGAACGTATCTCCTGTTAGTTTAGTCAGTGTACTGATCCACATGACATGGCTGCACCTGCATCACATACCAATTTTTTTTCAACCTTTGGATAACACAAGGCTATTCATTTCTCTGTTTCCAGCCTTTACGCATCCTGTCCGGATGATGGAGCACCTGATGCAAGTGCAGCTGACCTGAAACACCACAGTAGGAATGTCTGCCATGAGACTCAGCTTTGCAAAAAAAAGCAGCAGCGCTTATTGACTGAGCCTTTATTCATATGTGAACACTGACTAGACTGGAAGTCTGTTAAACTCAGCATGTTTTAAGAACTTCCTCACTTTATGAATGCCTCTGTGGTGGCACCTCCACAGGGTCATCAAGTGCTGGGTCTGACACAGTCGAGCTAGTCGGGAGTCAGCTGCTTCTCAAGGACAATTGAACGGGAAAGACAAAGCTCCTGTTAAAGGCTACTCTTTGTATTCATAGCACCATCCTGCTAGCTATGGTACTGCTTTGTAGTGTGTGCATGTCCCATCTTTCTCACCTTGGCAGATGTCTCATACCATCCCACAAAGCCATTCTCCTGGCAGAACTGCTCCATCTTTATTCCATTATTGGTCAATACATCCCGGCCCTGGTCACATTTATTAGCCAAAAGCACAGTGGCTACATGTTTCCCATTGGCAAGTGTCAGTTTGGAATCCAAGTCCTCCTTCCATTTGGTGACAGCCTCAAAGGAGGCGGGCCTTGTGACGTCAAACACAATGAAGGCGCCCATGGCCTCGCGGTAGTACACACGGGTCATGTTGCCAAATCTCTCTTGACCTAGAAGGCACACATGGACAAGGACACAGATGGATACATGCAGGGAAAAAATGATTTAGTCATTCAAGTGTACAAACTTATACATTTATTGATGCACATAGAGAAATTCATCTTTCCATTTTGAAGCCCTTTACAAGCAGATCAGCCACATGCCGCCACAGAAAATGTGGATGCGATGCGGTGTCGCTTCAGCAGCAAACAGACACACAGGCTTGAATTTGAGTGATTCGATTTACTCATTTTATCACACTCCTGTATCATATTTGCTACCACGTAAACATTCCCAACATACTTCTTCATCCATTCTGTCAAATACACGCACACACACACACACACAATTACATGCATGATTTTACTTTGTGAGAGATAAGATGTAGACATGGATAGAGGCAGGATGGGAGGAGGTGTCTTCGGTGTACGTGTCTGCCTGTGAACTTGCCCGTAAAAATTCCTGAGGGTGAAATTAATTTGATAAGCTCTTGTTGGAATGTTGTATCCACACTGATTTTCCCACTAATAACTTCTGCCAGAGCACCAAGCCTCACAATCAGCTTGTGGGCAAGACATTTTTTACACTGTGAACCAAACCAAAAAAAACCTCAATTGATCTTTCTAAAAGCAGTTTGGAGCAGGTGAAGAGGACAGGAGCTACTGGAGGAGTGTTGAGGTCCATGGGGACATTTTCTGTACAGGTGGATCAGAGCATGGGGTCAGCTGCAGAACAGCTGGGAGGAGTAGTCTTGTTCAAGGACATACAGTATCAGAAGGGCAGAAAGTATTGTAGTATTGTTTTACTCGGTTTCAAAACTGAAATATTTATCTATATATCATGAAATATTTATGACTAGACAAGCAATAATTTACATGAACAGACTTCTCTTAGGTATTATTCATTATGGATTTAATATTTGAAAGCACTAAACTAATCTGTTTCAACAGGACTGTGTGGTTGGATTTTGATTAGATCAAGGATTCAAAATCCAGGCAGGCAAACAAAGTTCAAAGAACTAGGCAAAGCTAAGGGTCATGGTACTTAGACACAGATCTAGTGGTCAAGGACCGGTATATAGGGAGTAAAGAGGGCAATGACAAACAGGTGCGTGATGAGGGTGAGCAAGTGAGACTGGCTGGGTCAAAATCATGACAATAAACAGTGATTATCACATCTTGATATCATCTTTCTGAAACCGACTCTCTCCCAACTCAGAACTAAAACTTACTTAGTTAGAAGTTGATTGAGAAAGCAGGTATTCAGGGCATTTTAGGGTAATGTAAGAAGGGCCAATGGCTTCAGTAGTATGGTTAAAATGTGGCAATATATTTGGTTGAGATTAGGTAGAGCAGAGGCCCAAAGCATCTGAAATTCTTCTGCTCAACATACATCTATAAGATTTCAAGAGAACAAACAGCATATAAACCCCCTTCAATAAGTCTTAAACCAGCTTCACTCACATCTTCATGCTATATGTCTGTGCAGCTCACCCTGTCAGCCTGTCAGCCCAGGACATAAAAATATGGTGGCCAGAAATAGAAGGGTTGAAGTTATTATTTGTCTTGGGAAATGTACCGAAACAGCAAGTGATTAATTACAACTGTGGCATGAGAAATTTTAGTTCAGCAACAAATCCCCAAACAAACCCACAGCAGTGCTGGAAGATCTTTTTGAATGTAACTTATAAATGGCAGATGCAAGCATTATCATTTAAGGGCATGTAATCTACATATTTTCTTTATAACCCGCATGTTTATTTGTGTTCTGTCTATGATCTAGACTAAATAAAGAACCTATATGATCCTTAACTTTGCAGAACAAAGGTTTGCAAAAATTTCATAAAGGGCAAATGCAGGGAACCCATACAGTACAGACCTGTAGCGGTTTTCTCTGAGGGAGACACTCATCTTTAGTTCACAATAAAAGCTTTCTGTACACAAGAGCTCAGGCCTCAAATCTCACTCACATGAGTTCGAGACACATGACTGCTTGCACTTGGAGAGGGCGCACAGGAGGGGAGAGAGCAGCAGGGCAGAGGATTCTTCTAAACCTCAGCCGACACTCATGTGAGATGAGACTGCTGTAGCCTTTAGGTTTGTTATGCTACCAAACAGCACCACAGTCAAAGGCCTTTTTTCTTATTTCTGATGTCTATATTAGATTAGGAAAAGATGTTTCTCATTTTAATTATCTCAAACCCGAAACTGTTTCACAGAACTGAGCAAGTAAAATCAAATCCTAACTTCAATGAATGCAGACAACATACAAACAGTTTAAAATATTTAAAAAAATAAAAATATAAATACAGAATATCATACAGGTGAGGAACAGTGGCCAGGAGGGCTGTTTGTTATACAGTGTATTAAATAAATAGATTTATATATGAATAAATTTATGTGCAGTTGAATTACTTATTTAGAAAATGATTCAACCATAATAATGACTTAATATTCATAAAATTTGTGGTCAGCTGTTTGTCTCTAAATGTGTGATAAAGTGGTTCCAGATGACCATAAATAATCAGAATGGCTGAAGGTTCCCATGGTTGTTTTCTGTTACATCATGTGGTGTCGTAATGCTCTTGCATAAAGTCATTTGACATGAAAAGTTAAGTTTATCTTATGTCTTAATAGTAGCATAAATTGAATTTAATTAATTAGCTTTTTAAATGATAATGATGTCACCATTATTCTGTCCTACTGAGTTCAGCAGCTTCTGTCTGTGAAAGGTGAAAGGTCACAAGAATGTGTTTAAGTTAATATCAATAAAGAAACATAATATTCAGAACTCGTGATCATGGCACCCAGGAGAAAACCTTTCTCATGACTTCTCTGGATTTGTGCCTGTGCTCCTCGTGAATGTGACGAAAGAAAAACATGTAATTGCAGAAATGCGTTGCCAAGTGATTTAAAGTGGGTGATGCCGATGCATGAGGAATGTTAACGCTGGATAACTCTCAAAATCACCCCTCTATGAAAATGGTTGAAAAGTAACTGTGATCATGACTTTATCTCAAACTTTCTGTAGCTCTATAATACACTTTGAACAGGGCCTTGAAACTCCGGGCCAACCTCTAAAATGTTACATTTATTATTTATAAAGAGTTGTCTTTCGCCTAAAATGACATCCATTCAGGACGTGAAAATTGATTTTTATAATAACCAACTCATTGTTTGACTGTGAAGGCAGATTCAATCATGTGATTTCAAAAAGAAAAAAAACATAATTTCCCTCAGGACTGACTTGCCACTAAAATTAATAAACGTACAAATGCAGCCTTAATATAATTTGACTTGAAAGACTTTTGTGTGCATTAATTTCATTGTCTACCAAAGCCTTTTCTATTTTCAGTTTAAAAAACAAAAATCTATTTTTTGTCATATTTTTAATCAATAAACTCATTTCCATATTTTTTGTCTAATAATAAATGCTTTTTTTCTAATATTCTTTTAAATACTAAAGCCTGGTGTCAAACTGTTTTCCCATATTTCCTGTAGATCTGCTTGTTCGTGTCAAAGTTGCTCTGTACCTGCAATGTCCCACAGCTGCAGGCGCACCGTCTCCTGGTCCCAGTTGAGGACTTTAAGTGCGAAGTCCACCCCGATGGTGGCTCGGTAGTTGGGGCTGAAGTTGTGATGGACATACCGCTTGATGATGCTGGTCTTGCCGACACCGAGGTCCCCTATCACAAGAATCTTATAGAGATGCTCCTTTTGGTGGTTGTTCTGCATGGCGACCGAGGAGGGCGAGAGCTGAGCATGAATCCACCGTAAATGGAGAGAACCGGAGGATGAAAGGAGGAGAAGCACAGGACAGCGCAGAGAAAAAGTCAAGGGAGTTAGGAATGAGGGCGAAGGGGAGGTGAGGTCCGCCCTGGCCCACAGAGGGAAGTGGAGCACAGACGTCTGGACCTTGTGACTCACGCAGGGAAGCTGCCTGGGAGTGCCGGTGTGCCTGTATGCATTTAAAACCTCCAAGATTAAGTTTGATTATTAAGTAGCTTAAGTCAACAGTGGTGGAAGAAGTAGCTACTAAGATTTACTTTATTTTGTAAAGTAAAACTGACACCAAAATAAAAGTCTGCCATTGTATTGTTTTGTTTTTTAACATAAGCTGGTTGAGATAGAGAGATTTGAATTATATAGTATACTGAGCCAGTAAGAACCATTTTTCTTGACATCATTCCTCCATCAGTAAGTTGTTGTAATCTATTTTCATGCATTTTGTTTATAGGTTTTCCTAGGAAGACTGATTGTGTGGAAGACAAAACAAAAACATGAAGCAATTTTGAAAAAGCCTTTATTCATCAAAAGTTTGAAAAAAAAAAAAAAGTGCAAATCTCACAAAATATAAACACTGAACTTAAAGCAGAATGTTTAAAAAGGCACAAAGATCAATCCATTTATTAAATCAAGGAATCCCTTTAAAGGCGCCACAGGGAAACATGGCAGTGGTGGTTTTTATTTGATACGAGGACACAAGATAATTAGAGTTCTCCGCTGTGTTTCCCTGAGAGAAAGGATCATGGATCGTGCACCTGACTAGCAAATACAAACACTGATGTCATCAGATGTCAGTTCCCTTTAAATGTTACAATTAGAAGTTACTAACAATGATTTGTCACAGTATGTACTCATCCACTTTGATTCAAAGTTTTTCATGTCGGCAGCTACAGCTTCAATGAAATCATTTGTAGGCAGCTAATTAAACATTGATAATACAACATGGTGGGCAGGCTGACATTTGTGTCCCCATTTATGCTTTTAACTAATGCAGGATGATAGCAGCCAGATAAACCCATTCACAGAGTACTTGTCAGCTGGGTCTCACCCTTGTTACATGTTATTCCCTTTCTTTCCGGAACAATATCAATGTTCAACTCAAAGAAGACAGACAAATGCTACTGATGTGACATGATTTCACCTGAAAAATGACAGACTTCGGCTAAGCTACACAAAGAAGAAATTAAAGTTGCACTGGGGCTCATCATCAAGATACCACCTCCTCCTCTAGTACTTCTACAGTTTGGGGATGGGTTTGGCTGCAACTGCGATGCTCTCAATGGCACACTCGTCACTTCCCCGGCGGATTCGGAAGAAGCCGTCCTCACCCCAGTTGGCGCCCCAGCTGTTCTTGACAATCCAGTACTTCTCTCCAGTCATGTGGCATCGGCCATACCCCACCAACAGCACAGCGTGATTGGTCAGCTCGAAGGGGTTGTAGGAGTCTCCGAGGCCAGTGTGGTGGTAGATGCCCTCCTTGTAGTGCATGAAGTCAGGGTAGACCTGTGGAAAGATGTGGACAATTCACTTCTAATGTGAAGTTGTAAAGGAGAATGTAAAGAATGCATTTCATAGAAGATTCATTTTATGAATCATTTATTCAATGACATGGCAGCAGAGTATGGTCTAAAGCAAGGGGAGGATTAAATATTAATTTCTGACAACATTAACTCTTTAGTTGTACTGAGAAAAATTGTTAGGGAACACATGTATGTACAGGAATAGCGATTAGGAGACAGTGAGCCGTTGTAGTACCTCCAAGGCCACTCCCATGGGTCCATTCTTGACCAGATCCATCATCATAGCCATCTCACTGCAGCCGCCATAAAATCCACCTATGTAGTAGTAATCTGCCGTGTAAATGTGTCTGCAGTTTTGAGGAACGCCACATGGGGAGTCCTTTCCAACATATGGAAAGCATGACTCATCCACAATGCCAAAATCCTGTGCATACTTCCCAATCAGGTATGGGAACCCACCATCACAACCTTTAAAAAAAGAAAGATTAATGTTATCTTTTGTTCAACTTGGTGAAAATGCACGAATAAGGGCAGTTATGAAACTTTCTAGGAGGCAGTTAGACTTAACACTGCGCCCCTTGTTCTGATTAAGGAGGAGGGCGGCTATATACATAGCTACATACAGCAGTATGCTTTTCCATGATTACTGCGGATGCTAAATGAATTAATTTACAGTTACTCGATAATTTTAATTAATTACAAATAGCTTTGAAGTTTAGTTTACCTTGAGAATATTGAGAACAGGAGACCACTTGTTGGGGGCTGAGGATGGGAGTTTCGCTGTTGTTTGTAAGGATTCGAACACGAGCTTCCAGCATACCCATGGTGGCAAAAGAGTAGCAGCTACCACAAGATGCTGAAACAGAACAGAGATTTAGTTTAAAATAATTCTGCTGTGCAACACAGCAATTCTCCATCTGTGACGCTCCGGGTTTATGTAGTTTTTGTTGACCGTCCTGAGTTGACTCCAGTCAAATCAGAGGCTGTAATTGTTGCTAGTGTTATAGCTGAAAGCATTAGATTAAGAGGTACTTCTGTGTTATGTGCAAAACATGGGAGCAGATTTCAATGTGATGTGTCAACACAACTAATAAGGCTGAAAGGTACACCTGCACAACCTGATTGAAATTTGTTCAGGAATATCTTATATCACCCAGTACTAAAGTTTCTAAGGTTCATGCTCCAGTATATTAATCTGCATTAGTTGTAATGTACAACAATGGAGTTCGGTATAGAGACAGATGCACTGATTAAAGCCGCCGGTTGCCATCCAGCGTGAGACTCCAGGTTCTTAATAAAATGCTTGGCAGAAACAAATTAGGTCGGAGACCAGAGGCTGCAGGGATGTGCAGGGTGGTTTAATTGTAGTAATGATTCAAGTCAGGGTGACACAAGAGTTTTTATTTGGGCCCAAGACCTTAGGCCTCTTAAGACTAATAAAGTGTAACAGGCAGTAATTTAAATTAAAGATGCTAGTAGGAAACTTGTGGTCCTATTTTAAAAATAATGTGATGTAATCAGTTCCTGGAGGAAACAATGTGAGGACAAATGTTTATCATGTCTGGGAGGGAATTTTCTATTCTAGCATGCCACATATGGGGTTGCACAGGGCCAAGCATGCGTCTTGAGGTCACTGTAGGGATAATGTTAAATCTTAGGTTTTTATGGGGACACTGACTTCACTCCTTTAGATACAGAGCAGTTGTATGCTTGAGTCTAGGAAAGCAGGCACCATTCCTATGGTAACTGGATAGGGCTGTCTCACTCCATAGACACAGATAGCAACTTAACATGGAAGCTTCTACAGAGTCATGTCCAACCACTAAAGGCAGACATATGGGCTCTTTCACAGGACTGATGAAGCTTTCGTTTGCAACACCAGTTACACATGCAACTTCCCTTAATGCTAGGTTGCATGTGATGTTAAGAAACAATGTCCCTACATGAGATCAGCCAGACCAGTTTATCCTCAAGCCAGAACAATCCTGTGAACAGAAACCAAACCTAGAAAAACATCCACTAGACTAGTACAAACAGCACTGTACAGTAGCTTAGAGGGCTTCTATTGTAACACTCCAGACCTCTCCACATCCTTAAGCCCAGTCCTACAGAGGCCCTCTCAGACACTCAAACTACTCAGCACGCATAATCTCTCCACTCACACACTAGGCTGTACAGAAACACAGGAGGAGAGCAGAGAGCAGACCCAGTCTGCCAAGGAGGAAGCAATGTAGCTGGCAAGCTGCTGTTCAGTGTCTTCCCTTACAGACAGCTGCTCAAGTGTAAAAGGTTTGTCTGCCTCTGATCCTGGAAAAAATTTTTTAAGACTTATATTGTTTGCATCTTTGTATTTAAATTAAATGTAGAGTTCAGTTCTCTCCATAAAGTAAAATTTTGCAATGTTAACACACCACATTTGCATGTTAGAACTCAATGGGATTTAATAAAAATATAATAGTCACCTTGGTTTCGCACAGGGCTGAGGAAGTTCACTCCATTAACGTTTCTCCAATCCCAGTGCTCAGGCAGACCTGCCGCCATCTTGGCTACCTCAGCTTTTATAGGCATAGGGCGAACACGTCTGTGTAAAAATAAAGAATCACATTTGTATCACAAGGGCATTCAAAGTCAAAACAGATTCAGAAAACAGTATACAAATAAAATGCATGTAATTCCATTGAGTAAAATGGATACATTAGCTCAAGTATAACTTTAACCTGCGAGTCAAGCAGATCTACTTCTGTTTTTGGGAAGTGTGCATTCATTTTGCACAGACTGATTTGTGGTGAAAAGGATAACAACTGAATTATTAGAGCCTGTCACACACCAAATGTAGGCTGTAAAGGCATTTTCTACTACTTATTGATTATATACTTTTAATAATGAAAACAAAATCTTTGTGGGCAAGAGAAACAACCATCTTGCCATTCAGATTAATTGGTTTAGGTGTTGATGGAATACTGGTACAGAGTATAAATGCTGTTTCATACAGAGCCTAACAGGATTCATGGGGGGAAACATTGTCATCACTACAATATAATGTTGAGCGCACTAGTTATTAATTTGGAGCACAAATAATTAATGTGCATTTATGTTTTTTCTCCCTCCAGGACACCGGATGGGACGCGTGGTATCATCTGTTAAAAGTAAGTAAATACTCACATGGGGATACGGGAGGCGGGCCCTCCTGCTCTGTAGTGCAGCTCCTGCAGGGTGTACATCTCATGCTCTGGGTAGGCCACAGCCTTCCACATTTTCTGGACCGAGTTGATGGAGTCAATGAAATCCATGTTGTGTTTGTATGGCTTCTGGAGCAGCCTGTAAATTATGTCACATGTGAAGTTCATATTTTAGGAGGGATGCCATCTGTGCCACAAAACAAGAGACACTGCAAGCAATTGTTGAGTTGAATTACAGTATGTTACCAATATTAGTTGGTTAACATGTACGCCTTTGACAGACAAAAAACTATATCTTCTGCTATTAAGTTTCACTTGGACGATAGAGATTAAGTCTTCATACTGATGTCAAACAGAGCAGCAGTTTCAGGATCAGTTGTTCTCTTGAGTTATGAAGACCATTACAGTTAAAACCGTAGAAACAGTTCCTCAGGAGAGAGAGAAGCACAACTCCAACCATCGTCCTCTAAACTAAGATAAAGCAAACCTACAGTGACACTGCCCACCAAAGAATCGTGTGCAGAAAAAGGTCGAAACCAAGAGATGACCCACAACCCCAGCTTGCTACTGCATCCTCCCCATGGCTTGCATAACATGTGTTGTACAAAACTTTACCTTAACAGACAGACCTCAAATTCAATATTTGCACCCTTAATAGAGCTCAGATATAGTTTTATGGTTAAAATGACAAACATGAATCCACTGAGAATCTCTAACACTTATCATAGCTTGGTTTAACTCCAGCTGAAAAAAACAAGTCCAGGAAGCAACTTTATTTTGCCTGAAACTGGGTTTAGGAAGTTGACCAAATAATCTGTTCAGCAACAGTTCTGCTGTGACATCAGATTTCTGAGGAAAACGTGTCTGTCATGGGACAAACATTTTGCCCATGTGACAGTTTTTGCATTTTGGGGGATGTATTGAGTGACAATAATTGATGTACCTGCTGTTGAGGACTGGTTTGTAATCCTTTCGGGGCGGTACTGGTGTCACTTTCTTCCCTACAAAACAGGCCCAGTTGTTTCCCAGGACATCATGAACCCATCCTGGCAGGGTTTGGTCACAGTAGCTGGTCACCTTAGAGCCCTCCTGAGAGTACTGAAAGAGACGAATCAGATTAGGACCCATCGACCAATATACGACTCAGTCATGTAATTTTAAGCAAATGTTAATAGTCAAGCACAGACGATGAGGAAGTTGAACTAATAGAGTATAAATCATAATGTGGGTTTAAAGACAGCGGTCTATGACACTTCCTCAGTGTCATGTGAGTGACTGAGAACTGACCTTTGAATACAGCTACTTTTATATATTGAACAAGAATTCAGCCTGGCCTTAATGTAAATGAAGATATGCATTCCCCCCAGATACCATCTAATGAGACGAAGGGAGAGGAAACTGAGTGATAGTGAAGCCAGGCCTTGAATGTCAGAGAGTGCTTTAAAAATAGAACCTGGAGAACGGTTAACCCATAGCACAACTTCCTTTCCACGTCATTTCCAATAAGCCAGTAAGTTCTTACTGCTTAGCATGATTAGATTAATTTAAAGAAGAGTGCATAACACCAGCTACCTCATAATGAGAATGAGATATTAATTAGCTTGCAACATGTTGACTGTGCAGAAAACCTTTCAGGCCTTTGCAGGATTACCAAAGCAAAACACAGAAAAGTTTGCTTAAAATGAATTAACTGTCAATGTCTCTTTTTACCTTGAAGAAGCCGAACCATTTGTACCCATTGATGACCACTTCAAAGCCCTGGTTGTAGATGAGGGTGAAGAAGCCGGTGTTCCCCAGCTCGTCAGTGGCTACAGACAGTTTCTCTAGTTTGACAGTCACCGTGCTCTTGTCTGTAGCTGAAGAAGAACACCACAATATACAAATGCACAACATTATAAATTGTTAAAAAATCCCCATTTCAATTAGTTCCACAAAGGGCCAGTGTGGCTGCAGGTTTTTGTTCCAACTAACCAAGTGCACACGGTTTGCTCAATCAACTCTGAAGACTGAGATCAGCTGATTAAATGAGTCAAGTCTGGTGTGCTGCTGCTTGGTTGGAAAGGAAACCTGCAGCCACACCGGCCCTTTGTGGGACAGATTGCCCAGGCCTGATAGAGCAACCACACACTTTATAGTATTTACAGCATTTCGATCAACAAGCAAGCACTTGGCAAGGAAAAACTTCCTTTTATGAGACAGAAACCTCCATAATCCATTCACCTAACAGATGATTGAACAGCATGAAAATGGCACAGGTAGCAATAAAAAGCCACTCTAAAAATGTGCATTTTTATCTTTAAAATACAAAAAATTAACATCAACTCGCTCACTGTACTTTGCTACTGAAGTTGACACAGATTCAGAATCATGAGTTTCTGTAAGGGGCATGCACATCATTATACATAAATATTAACACCACTTAGTCATGCTCAGAGTTTAAAAGACAGTGAACAGGACATGACACAGCACTACATAAAGTAGTTAAATACATCAAGTCAGCAACGGGAGTATGAGCCACAACTTAAAATTAAAAACAACAAGAGTTACAAAAGCACATTCAAACCAGATTAATAAATAAGTTGGCCTGAGGGGAAGTCCTCAGTGAATCACCTGCTCTGTCTGGGCTCCAAAAAAAACTTCAGGCCCAGTCACATGATTTCCTGACTGCCATCAGCTGTGCCCAGTCCCTTTGTGTTTGTGTTAGCACTTAATACTGTTTTTACCTTGAGTGGAGCAGTCGATGGTCTTGTCCTGTCCTCCTTTGGACACCTGGAACACCCATGTCCCCAGCAGCTCCTCATAGGTGCAGTTGGCCGGTGTGTCCCCCCAGGACCCTTCAACCAGAAGCAGGAGCACACACACTAGCACACCGCTCAGCCTCATCTTCACACACACACAAAGACTAGACACCTGCGTCACCTGAGCTTAAAATTTGACCCTGTGTGCGATGTAACGCCACCTGTCTCACGTTGACTTCCCTAATCAGCCCCTTTTGTCCTCTGAGCTGCTATTTATCAAACTTTTTAACAAAGATCAACTTCAACGGTCAAGATAGATCACTGCAGCCCAACGGACACACACGCGCCTTCGTTAACGTTCTCGGCCGTTAAAGCGGATTTATTTTTAGATATTTGTACGAAGACACGAGTTTTACCAAAACATTAGCGCAGGTGTATTAATTTAATGTCACACGTACAAGCTCTCGGCACGCTGTAATTAGGTACGATAACTAATTCACTCATTCATTAATTCACAAGGAAGCACACAACAACATCACACTCTCGCTCTCAACCGTCCTTTGTTTACTCTTTGATTTTTTGGAAAGCACGTGATCTTTGGTTTCGGTTTCCTTCGTCATGTGACCCGCCAGCTGCTGCGGGCATGCGCAGTACACCTAAGTAGAGTACAGCGCCAGCTAGTGATGGGAAGTTCGGCTCTTTTTAGGGAGTCGGATCATTTGACTCACCAAGAGGAGTCGACTCTTTCGGCTCCCAAACGGATCTTCATTTGACCACTTTTTGTAATTCAGCCAAATTTAGTTGACTTGTGATTCATATGTGTACACTACTGTATATCACTTAAATGATTCAATACATTATTTGTATTTTTTGATATTGAAACAAGATATTTCAAGAAATACAATAAATATCCTAAATTACATTTGAGCGATTCCCTAGTTTAATTTAAAATGTTGTAGATTGTTTAAATTATTTTATTTCATTGAAAAAAAAAAACATTTCATAGATTCCTCCAAGTACCACTATAGGAAATGTCAAGTACTTGTACTTGTATTCATTTACCTTTATTTATTCAAAATCTCTTTTCTAAGGGAGCCCTGGTCAAGACAGCAGCACAAACAAGGCAACTGAGAAGGGAAAGTCGTGGAGGAGCACATTTTCAAATTATGTTACAATCTGTTCACCAATTAGCAAAACATGAAAAACACTATGTAAAATGTCTCAGAATCTTACAGCACCTTTAATTACCCATTGCATTTAATTATAGCACATGCACTCTACGCTATGGTAGGGTTTGGAAAATTGAATAGCTTGTGGATAAACATTAACAAGATCTGTGGTGCCTTGTGTGATGAGCCTGAAAGACCAAATGACATCACAGCAGGAGCTGGTAGCAGGCGGAGCAGCAGCAAAATACTCTACATTTAAAGAGACTCCCAGAAGTAATCTGAGGCTGATCCTGAGCCCCAAAAGTGACATTTTTCATTAGTTAATGTAAACTATTGATCTCTGTTTCTGTCTTTGAGTCTGCTGTTTAGTTTCTATTTGCAACTTTATCGTCTTGTTTATAATGTTGTGGTAATCTTATAATCCCTGTGTGGAAATTCTCTTTTGATTTGAAAGAGTTCAGAGAATCAACTCGCCTGCTTGCTCGTGAATGCATTTATCACTGTATCCCGACAGGTCTGTGGTTAAAGGGGTTAAAGAGCTTATTTTAGCCAGCAGGCACTTAAGGGAAGTGCTGGAGGCTTTGATCACCATGGTAACCATGACATAGACTGACTCATCTCCTTGACAGACCATAATAAGCACTCAACTGAAGAAGGGACTGAAGAGGTATTAGTCATGCAGTCTCATTAGTGCCATTACATTGTGTTTGTGTGGAAGTGTGTGTGCATTGGTGTGGGCATGTGTATGTTACTCTGTGTGTGTGTGTGTGTGTGTGTGTGTGTGTGTGTGTGTGTGCCTATAACGCAAAGTATGAGGAGCAGGGAGCAGAGAGACGGAGACGGAGGCATGATGTTATGAATGTTAACAGCCTGAGCCCACTGAGCTCCCTCTAAGAGTGACTCATTGAAACTCGTGTTTCAATCTTGATATTGTTCTCACTTCCACTGGCAGGAAATTAAAACTCAAGTGACTTTCAGTTCTGCTATATTGGCAGCCACAGATTTGTTCCCTGCTTGGTTTCTTCCTTCTCTCTTTCAATCTCACACTTTCTCTTCTTCTATCCTTCTCCTCTGCGCTCAGTTTGTCGTCCTCTTGCTGTGGCTTTCCTTACTTATGTTGTTCAGTTTCTTGTGCAAATACACACTTGGGATCTACAACAGACATTGTGTGACAGAGATTAATAGTTTTTCAATTTGGTCAATACAATGCCATAAAAAGGTACAACGTAAACTTCCATCACAGTTTCCCAAAGCCGATTGTGGTGCCTTAAAGTGGTGTAACAAAGAGAAAATCAGTTGATCCTTGTCACACGGTGAGGTCAAGCTGGGTTTTTGTCTTGTCTTGTCATTTCCTGTTTTATTTTGAAAGATAACTCTCCTCTCGTTTCAGGTCACTTGCCTTTCCTCATGTGTCACCGGTCTGATTGTCTTCCCCGCCCTGATTGTTTCCACCTGTTCCCCATTACCATGTGTATATATTCTCCCTTTGTCTTGTGCCAGAGGGTTTCGTTCTTTTCGTTCACCCCAGCCAGTCATTCCCACAGTCCTTGAGCTTCCTTGCTTTGCTACGTAACGTGTGTTGTTGTTTCTGCCTCCACCTGAGTGATTTTTTTGTTGTAAATTTCATAGTATTATGTCATTGATTTCTGTTCAGTTTGATAGCGGTTTAGCTTTTGTCCTCCCCTTGTGGAGTGATTTTTGTTACCTTTTTTGTTGCTTTTTACGTTTTTTTCCCTCTTTAGAGTGGTTTTGGTTTTGTAGAGTATATTCTTGAATAGTATCTTTTGTGTAATTTTTATAGTCTATTTTTGAGTCGCTCAGTGTTGGAGTATTCCTAATAAAGTTCCACCCTGTTGGTGATATCTCTGCATCGGAGTCCTCCTTTTGAGTCTAGGCCTGACAATCCTCACATCTGAGAAGCTGAACCTACAGAATATTTGGTTGTGCTTGGAAAAATGACTGCAGCTCTAGCCTGAATGTGTTTTACAGTTGTGCAATATGTGTATGAGCATAATAAGCATGCCATGTACATTTCCCTTCTTTGTAGTCCCTGCACAGTTTCTCACTCCCTATAAACTGCAGCAGCCATTGTACAGGTTAACGCGCTATATATGCAAATTTAACTCTGAATGAATAACATAAGTGTAATAATAAAAGGAATTAATGAAACTGTTCACTCCGGTTCCTAGTTTAGAGTGGTTGAGTAATGTTCGAAGCTGTTAAATACATGATGAACGTCCAAGACTAAATTGCTTTTTATTTCTATATTATATGCTGTTTGAAAACCACTTGGATCCTCGTGTTGTTTTTCTGTCACCAGGAAAAAACTTTCAGTCAGTGAGCTAATCATGTTTTAGTCCCACTTGATGGCAGCTATGTGATAATTTCAGCTGAAAGGGTTTAACGGTTCATATTGTGTCTAATGACATCTCTCAGCAGTACTAACACCCTTTTCCCTGCTTTTTCTGTGCTCTGTTACCCGCATTCATCACTCGGGGAAAAGAATCCAAGAGCAGCGTTTCATTAAGTCGGAGGTGTGGGTGGAGCCACTCCATCACAGAGTGGAGTTGGCCACTCGAACCTTGTGGTGTTAATGTTACATCCTTCACATTTAAATTAAGTCCTCTGGAGTGGCTTCACGGTCAGTTACCTCAGCCATACGCATACACCTCCACACAACAGAAGTGTGCACTGTGGAATGATGTTTTCACCTTCATCTACATATGTCCATGCCCACACATGCATAACTATGTATATACATGCTGCAAATATATGTCCACGCACATCCTGACACTCACTGATAACAACACACTGACACCTCTTGCCCACGCAGACTTTATATATAGAGCCAACATACCATTTACATGGGAACAAACAACACTGACTACAGTAAATCTATGTTGTGGGATGCTGTACTAAGATTACTCACCGTCTTACCTTGTTTGATTCTATTCTTTTCTTTTTTTTAATGCCATGCAAAAACTCATACTCTCTAGAGACATTTCAAGGCTTCAGAGATCATACCAGGGGTCTCTGGGTCTTTAAAGATGCAGCCGCCTCGAATTGCCAGCTGGTCCATGACAGCTCCATGACAGGCCCTTGCTTATCTGATTGGATCGGCTGGCAGCCAGCTGGGGGCAGTAATTGTGAGTGGCTCAAACTGAATGTTCATTTGACTTTAAATGGCACAATCACATTTTTCCGTCACTTGAAACATGCAGGCTGAGACACTTACGGACGGTATTATTATGATCTTTGATGCTCTTGTGTGAATCACTGATTGCAGTTAAAGTTATAAAGTTAAAGTTAGAAATAGTTCAACATTGAAATACGCTTAATCGTTTTCTTCTACAGTCAGCAGCCAGTTATAGAAATTTTGCTGTACACAGACACACATGAACACTATCAGAAGTTAATACTGATGCAGTTACAGCAGATACTTGAATAAATCCAACAATGACATGTTGATCACTGCCCAAATTGCCTCAACTGTAATACAAAAACATGTTGTATACCTGCTAGTCTTTTATTCCCCCTTTTTCATATTCCTACCATTTATTTATTTTCCTTTCCATTTATTTGAATAGCGTGTCACTTGGAGAGACCAGTTTCTGTAGCGATTAGAAAAATAAAATAAAGGATGGTGGGAAGAAGGTTAATTGGGGAGACCGGGAGGAGATGGGATTAGAGAATGAAAGATGGCAGGGTAACTTTACTGTCCTGACCTGTACGCCTTCAGTTAAATGAGTGAAATGTTTTGGGGGCTGTTTCAGAGCGGAGCTGTATTAATCTGGCATGGTGGCTGCCACGTCACTGTGACATTGAAGTAGATGGAGGAGGATGCAAATATCATAGGAGCTGTCAGGGCGCTGTCTAGCAGCCTCCACTGACTGGGTTCAACATGTAGGCCAGAGACTCACAGACTGTTGAGTTCATTTAATGTGGGCGATAAAACTGGGAGTTTTTCCAACTAATGGATGAAATAAAATCACATGATACTGGAAATGTAAGGTGTGAAAAATACTTTCTCAACTCAAAGAGGTGTTGACTGCATGCTCTGTATGCTGCATCTTAGTGTGGAGTAAAATAACTGGAACTGTCTCGTTATATCACAATTTACTAAAAAAAAGATGGAAAAGACAAGGGGGTTAATCAGAGTTTTTTAATAATGATTTCAATAATGATTCAAAGGTACTCTGTAGTACACTTACACAATGATTTATCAATGGCAAAAGAAAACAAAAAACAAAACCTTTTCTTTCTTTGTTAGGTTTTCGCCCCCACACCATATCCCACTCTACAGCACTGCTGTATGCTAGTCACACTAACCAGAGGGTCCACGAACTGTTGATTAGATCCCAGTAAGAGAAAAACACAAAGAGAACCATTTCATCTAGAATACACAAATGCCCTGTGATGTTTTTGTTCCATTTTAAGAGGGCTACTCTAGCTCTGTCTTGGTGCTGTGAGTGAGAGTTTGACAGTGAGTCAAGCTATGGTGACTTTTAAAAATACACCTGTTAATGGCAAAGTGCTGTGGCAGCACAGTATTTCTGGAGAGAGGAATAAGTGCTCAACAAAAGACTGAATCTATTTCCTTACCCAACACAGTTATAAAATCCTGGTAATATGGATGTGCAGCGAGCTAGAGCTGCCTTATGCTCGTCTGACTTCTAGTGCTCACTGTTTTCCCTTTTGCACAGGCTTCTGGAGGCTTGAGGTTCTTCTCAGATCCCATTAATGCATCTGCACTTCCTGTCTTGCATCTCTTCTTTGTTCATGAGTTCCTTCCACTTACAACAAAGCGAGAAAAGCAAGAACAGAGGAATCAGAGTAAAACAGCCCTATGGGATACAAAGGACAACAGTGCTGTGAAATATCATGAGAAGTTGTTTTTAATCAAACATTTTTTTGCCAGCTGATACTTCTGGTCTTACAGCATGTGTGGTATCAACCCCCGAAAACATCACCTACGATACACACCGACAATAATGAACCATATTTATGGATTATACCCACAATTTTGTGGGGAATTTCATAGCAGATAAATAAGCATATTTATTGGCTAGTTCTTTAATCATGCAATGTTAAATGTGTTTTTTTATTGCTCCAAAACAACAACAAAAAAGACACGTCCACAGATGATGTGAAGCCTCGCTCTGGACTCGTTTCTTGTGTCCTTTGACAAAACACTGTGTAGTTATATTAAAGGTAGAGGGAGCATCCTGCTAAAACTGCCCACTCTCTGTTCTCTTTACTGTTCCCAATGGCCACAGATTAGCCCAGAGAGCTGTCTTCACAGGCATCACTGTGGGCCAATTTGGATTGAGAAGATAAAGATTCATTAATTGGGAGATGAGAAGAACTTTGTTTGGCAAAAACAACTGCCAGGTCTGTTGGGAGTGCCCAGAAAGCCTGTGAACGAGGCCCCAGTGTCAGTGACAAACAATGTACAATCCTTTAGATGCATTAAATATCAAACCTTTCTGGGAATAAACCATTTTATAAAGCCTGAGGCAAGTCTAAAGCTAATTTGTGGGTGAAAACAGTAATCGAACATAAAAATCTGCCTGAAGTAGACGTCTACAACCCCCCACTAAAAAGCCACTTAGAAACATACTGTATTTTCCAAACAGCTAGAGCCATATATTCTCACATTGCACATTTCACAAAGCTGAGTGAAAATATTAAATAGAGAATTAAATATCCAAATATAAAACCATCTTCCATTATCACACCAATATAAAGCGTCAAATTACATTCTACAGTTCTGAACATCAGAGGGAAACAAAAAGCGAAAAACAAACCACAAAGCTTTAAAAGTCATGTTCATTCAAAGTAATTCATTAACTATCAAATATCCCTAAGGGTGGATAAACACTACAAGGCCTCCTTTAGAAAATGCCATTGATAAGCAGTTTACAATACATATATTTATGTCATTTTAATTTTCACCAGTTTAATCAAAATTTCTGTAGTGCAGTAGTTATCCACCCGTGTGTAAAAAAAATAATAATTAAAAAATGCAGTAGCACTTAAAATAAAAAGTTGGCACTGAGTGGAGGAGCCTATGTTAACAATGCTGTGATAAAACACCACCAAGTCTGTGGAGGATACGCTGCTATTCAAGCCTGACTTTGTGGTTATTTTTTAAATAAATAACTAGTATAACATTTAGCCATTTTCTGCCTGGAGTCAATAAATAAATCAAGATACATTGTTACATTCTGCACTCTCAGTATAGGGGATTCAGCTCATTCCACTCCCCTTTTAATTATGTGTATAGTAACCCATCATCATTTTCTTTTCATCAAAATGAAGAAATAACCGCTCCAATGAGCTTGGTCGTATTAAGGTTTTTATAAATCAGTGTTGTAAGCAGATTGGAACACGGCGCCTTAATTTATATGCAGATGAGTTGGATTTGTTGACAATAAGTCAAATTTGTGTTCTTCTCAGATCATTTGCCTCAGTGTTTCTGAAAAAACGCAAAACACGCACATTTGCTTACAAGCTTGTAGAATATCACAACAGCTGAAATCAGTAATTAAACGGGATAATCTCGATTATCTCAGTAAGAATGTAAACATCACTTCTAGGCAACATTCATCTCCTTATCGATCCATCTCTAACAAACTACTGTCAAACACAAAATAGAATCTTATCAGAATTTAAAGTATGGGTATTAATGGAGATTTCCTTTGGGTTTGTGTCCACAGCAGGACTATGAAGAGTATAAAAAGAACACAGCATGAAACCATGTTCAAAAGAAAATCAACTACATGCCCTGCAATGGATACCTCTGAGTTATGTGGTGTAATATCACAGCTCAGTTTGGTTTAATACTCTTAGAAATAGAAATATGGGATTTTAGAAATATGAGTTGGGGTTTTTTTCAACTAAATATTTCACAAACCATCAATACACAATACTGTAAATTCTGCAACGCGCCTGCTCTGTATGCAAAACAATAATGCCCTACAGACATACACAGACCTGCTTAATAAGTTATTCCATTTTCTCTCAAATCCTGAAGTCAAATAAATTAACACAAACTCCTCTCTTACTTGTAATCAATATAATACAGAACTTAACTCCACCTCCTCTGCACTATATAACCTACTCCGACTACCTAAATCATTTTAATCTATTGGCTGAGGAAACCACCGCATATTAAAACACACACATGCTCTTTACTTTGTTATAAAAAGCAACATTCAAATCAGCAGCTTCAGACAAACTTACAAAAATACTGATGATTTTTTAAGACATCTAGTTGTCAGTTTCATTAAACCGTCTGCGGCAAAAGTGGATTCATCCGGTATGCAGACATTTTACAATGTTGTGTACAATTTAGATGAGAGTGTAAACGCCTTTAGTTTGTGCTGACACCGCAGGTACTGTCTATAGAGTACATTTTGCCTCAGTCTGCACATCAAGTGTAAATACACGTTTCAGTCTGAATGTGCCATTCTCAACAGCAGCAGGGCCAGGTGTCGATCCTCAGTTATCAATATTTACTCCATAATGGGTGTCATTAGGGTTTTATTCATTCTGCTTATCAGTTTGATTTGTGTGCGAGAAAAATAAAAACACTGAGAATGGCATTAACATAAATGGATTTATCGCTTGGCAGGTAGAGGGCAGAGAGTCTGGGTGTGGTTTAGGACAACACTCTTATTACCTCGCATAAACATGCTGTGATTTACTCACTTCATTAACACTGTTAAAAGGTAAGAGGAGATTTGTGATATCTACAAAATTACACTCACAAAGGTGTCCATCATCATGACACATTATAATAATTATGTGAGAGCCTGTGACAGCGGGCTGACAAAACAAACTTCTCCCAGCCTGTCCTTACAGCGCATACAACCATATGCCTATGCAGTGTTTACACAGTAAACATAGTTCGGTTTTCTGTATCAAATCAAACAAATATTCAAGCAGGACAGGGGGGAGAGGCTGATCCATCACACAGCACTGACAGTCAGATTGATGGAGCCCAAAATTAAACGTTTCGTGATACTCTGGGTCCTTCAGTCACCAATCACCAATCTGCCCACAGATGCAGCTTTCCACAAATTACAAACTGCATCCTTAAACCCAGGCTTGTGTACAGTGCTAACAAATGTGTGACAGAGCCCTATGATTACGTATATATCTGCCCCTAAACCAGGATTTAAGGATTGAGAGAAAAGAGGGAGCCCTTGATGGACTGTGGGCTGGTTTTATATTTTCATTCAAAAAGGTATAAAATAAATGACCTTGTGTCTTTTTCTCTCCCAACAGCAGATGAGCATGCTTGGATTAAAAGTATTTTTGAGCGCAGGGATTATCAATCCAATTCTTTAGAGTGCATTTAGGAAAATAAGTCAGTCGACAGCATTTTAGGTGGACGTCATCAAGAGATCACCTTCCTGGAGAGGATAAGATTTTACTCATAACCATCATGTTTTGGCTAGAATACGAGGGGAAATATCTGTGACTGAGATCAACCCCAGATTAATGTGAGTGGTAGCTTTTTCTGATCCTTGAGGTAGGCTTAAAATGCAATGAGCAATGGTACTATCGCAGAAAGCTCGCAGTCTGTCAACAAACTCTGCCTTCTGCATCACTCCTGTACTTTAACTTGACTTCTTTCGTTTCCATACTGGGTATTTTTTAAATCTCCACCAGGTTTAAAAAAAAAAGAAAAAAAAAGAAAAAGTCCCTGACAACTAAGGAGATTGGATTCAAATGCAAAGAGGGCCTGAAATCGTATTTTATAAAAATGCTACAGTAGATGACAGATTAAATTCGATCTCCCTGTGGCTCAGTGAGTTTATGTTGAGCTTAAAAAAATCAATACCTGCATTTTTTTTTTTTTTTAAATGAAGCCATGTCTCTGTTAGTTTAACTTTTCCTGTTCAAAATAAGCCTGCTGCTACGTATTATTGGTCATGCGTGGCTGTAATATAAGACGTCACAGAACTGAAGCATTAAAGAGAATAAGATAGCGGTAGATGTAAGAGCTGATCCTGTCTTTTTCTGCAGAGGTAGTACACAACTGTCGAGCCTCACCCAGGGGGCTGATAACACGCAGCCGAAGTGCTGAAGCAAGCTTTCTGTTACTCTCTCAGCATGTTTTAAACACTGTCAGTGACAGCAGCTCTCCTCCTCAGCAACATCTCAACAATAGCACTCCTTCATTTTTTGACAACAGGTCAGAGCCCAGATTGTTTAAATTACACAAGTAGACGTGGAGGTAATGATGCACAGACAGCACTTTGAGACAGGAACCATTTATGTCAACACTTATGACCGACAGTTCTTGTTTCATGCTTTTTTCAGGTGTAAATTTCTATCCCTATCATGAGCAAAAGTCTCTGTACAATTATCTCAGATGTTGATTGTGCGTATCCACATAGATTTTTTTCCCCCACATAGTCTTGCTCTGAGTTGTAGAGACATGCTGTATCTACACCAGACCAGGTTTGCGTCTTAATTAACTGGAACACTTAAAAAAAACAAAAACAATTAAAAACCAATTAATGGCACACACAGATCAGCCCCTGAAGTACCTCACACTGCAGCTATGTCATTGGTTAATTGGACTGTGACTAAAAGTTTAGATCAGAGGCTGAACCAGGAATACACGGTGGGAAATGTGGAACTACATGTCAAGAAGATAGCACTGCAAAATCAGGGAATCGCACCATCTTATGTTACGAGAAATGATTACGTGTCCCTCTCATCACATAAAGATTCAGAGAAAATGCAAAGAAAGACGTCAACTTCTCTACCTGCCATCTCCTCCGTTGAATTGTCCACCACAAATTGCAGAAGGATGAAAAAGAACAACAATCTAAAACTTTGATTATGATTTAAGAAACCCCCTCAGATGTGCACCTTGTATACGTATGGATAATATTGCTTTTACACTGGAAAATGTGGAATATTTATATAGAAAATATCCAAAACAATAGAAACAGTTTTACATTTATATTTTTTTCTGTTTTTTTATGAAACCACTTATTTACCCACAAGCTAGTAAGCTAGACCCACACTAACCCCTTTGGCACAATAATCATATTAATATTATTATTATTATATTGTTGAATTACAAGACATTTGAATAGGAATGGTCACTCACACATTCAGAGTAGTAACACAGTTTTTGTAGTCGTAACACATATCGGTACTGTATGATGTCATAACATAGTTCAAAAATGTCTTTTTTTTCTTCTTTTTTTTCACCTTTGTTGATATGTAAATAAAATTACTTTCATCTGAAACAAAACAGAACTGTCTTTGCATGCCCTTAGTATTTACAGAATCACTTTGTCTGAGTTTGTTCTTGCTGGCTACTGTAGAGCAAAAATACTACACTCACAAGGAGAAATCAGACAGACATCAGGCAGCTGTCACAGCAGATGAATACATATGCTGCGGAAAATATGGAGATTGTGATGGACAATAATACTGAGTTTTGTTGTGATACCATCAGCCCAATTATCTTTAATTAAGTCAGATATAGCGATCCATGTCTTTGCTGCCGACATTCCTCATAAAATGTCTAAAAATGTTTGTGTTGTGTATCACAATCTTCTGACTCAAGTTTTTTTTATTGACTTTGCTGAGTGTTTTCCTCTGCGGAGGGAGCTGACACAAAGCCAAGGCCCCATTTCTCAAAAGCATCTTAGTGAATGCATTCATCTGCACATTTTATATCCCAGTACTGCTCTGAGTACTCACAAATTTTAAGTGTTGGCACATGTTAAGTACAATACTCCATTTAAAAGTATAAGGTTTTGACACAAATCTTAAAGAGCCAGATTAGATACTTAGGTTTTTGCAGTATTTTGCAAGTTCAGCTCCATTTACCCATCTGCACAGACAGTTATGACTGGAATATTAAGATGCATGAACATCTTGTGCTGAAGTTTTAACTTTATGCTCTCTCCATATAACAAAACCCTGTCTCCAAAGCAATGATATACTGTATGGCCAAATAGAAATAGAAGATGTAATTACCAGCTGGATTACGTTCACTCGCAGCATTTTTTTTCAGTCCAGGAAGCCTGACATTTGGGATTAGTCTCATTAGGCCAATAGATTCAAATTCTGGCAATCCACTGATTTGCTTCTGTATTTCAGATGATATTATTCTCATGTCTGTCCATTCAATTTGAACCTCTTTTGTTGTTCTGCCCCTCTTTGTTTAAAAGAAAAATAAAATATTCTTAGAAACTGTGCAACAGATGAAGCTGAGGAGGAGGAGGAGGAGGAGGAGGAGGCTCTCTCCCAGCTTGAATCTATCAATCTGAGCCCACTCACATAAGAGATGTTTGTGATTCCAATTAATCCCATTCAAATACCTCTGTTGATAAAACAGAGTGACACTTGTGTCCTGCAGACACACTGTAAAGAGAAAATGTCATGACAGATATCCAGCTAAGCCTTACATAATGCTCTGTTAAACGTTGAACACTGAAGATAAACGTTGAGGTCAGATTTCTGCCAACAATCCACCTGTACAAGATTTAATGACTAAGATGTTGATGGTAACACAAGGCCTGGACTTGTCAATCCCTCCTCTCCCTCTTTCTCAAGTCACAGACAGACGGGTACAAAAAGGTTTGGTCCCAACTACTTCAGGAATCATGTAGAAAATATACATTCAAACTTCTGAAGAAAACAAAGTGAAAAGAGTAGAAAATACTGAAATACTGGCAGGATGAAATAAAGCAGCAAGAGAAAGAGGGACTGAGGAAAAGAAAGCTACGTGGTGGGAACAGATTGGAGAGCTGAATGAGTAGAAAGATGCTTTTGTGAGAAACACAATGCACTTTTGTCAGAAGCATGTTGGATTTTGTCACCACAGAAAAATCCAGAACCTCTTAGATATTTACAGTGATTTCCCTTAATTGTATGTGTGTGTGTGTGTGTGTGTGTGTGTGTGTGTGTGTGTGTGTGTGTGTGTGTGTGTAAATATATATGTGCCCTTAATCGCCTCTGTTAAGTCCATACAGGCTTTAGGAGTCTTACCTCATCAACACTCTTCGCTGACATGATGCAATTACAGTACCACTCATTACCTAAGATACAGCAAAACTATACCCCTGCACTCAGACACACTCAGACACACTCAGACACACACACACACACACACACACACACACACACACACACACACACACAATCTCTAATTAGTTGATAGCCATGTTACCTTAAGGCCACTACCCAAACCTAACTGACACGTCGCTCTAGACCTTTCTGACTTTACCAAAATTGACACCAAAACACTGCAGAGTTATAGTTTTTCAACTCCTCACACTCCACTTGTGAGAAACAGCACTAAGGAAACACAACGTGGGCAAGCTTTTTATACTTGCATCTCACCGCAAACATGTAAACACAAACACAGCAAGACTGTCACAGCTTGGTGTCTTCACAAACCAGCCGTCCATGACTCCTTTACTTCAGGTTTTTACTCCATGAAGGGACGAATGGATTTCAATCTCTCCATCCTCTTTTCTCATGTTAGCCGAGTGCTCCCCTTCGCTTCTGTGTTTTCTTTACTCGTCATCTCTGCCTCACAGTGAGGATGAACTCTGGCTGTAGTTTCTGAGCGTCAGTCTGCTGTACCTGGGCGAAGGGGGGGAAGGGGGAGGATGGGAGGGGACTGGGGGGAGACACAGACCTGTCTCTGAGATAGGTGAGCCACTACTAGATGCCAGGGAATCGCGGAAAGGCGACGGCGGAGTCAAAGCAATGAGCTCATCTTCCAACTCCGCCCTCCTCAGAGGGGAGTCAGCGAGGCAGGTGATCAGTCCTCCTCGCATTGGGGAAAGAGATGGGGAGGCCTGGGGGTGAGGAGGTGGCAGGGGGTAAGGTGAATGAGGCATAGGGTGAGCCAGACAGCCACCCCGGCCCCCCAAGCTGGACTCCACGGGTGGGAGGGGCTGGACGTCAGCGTAGGTGGTGAGGGTCGGGGGCATCTGGATTTCACGGGGCAACAGGTATGGGTCAGTGGGGTGAGGCGAAGGAGGTGTGTGTTTGTGCGTGGTGTGCGAGTGCGTCGGAGAGGGTGACAGCATCATGCTATTGAGCTCTGTGATGTTGGCCGTGAAGCGGTTCACCACACAGCTGATCTGATCCATCAGTGAACTCTGGGGCACTCCCGGGCGATCGTCCATGGCAACCAATCGACCGTCACTCCCGGCGACACCGGAGCCACTGCTGGAAGGACCACAACTGCTGCCGCTACCACTGCTGCAGATGCTGCTCGGGTACTGTGGAATAGCAGTCATCTGAGGCTCCTCCACAAAACCTGCCCCGAGCCTCTGGCTGACCGTGCTGATCGGCGAAGGCGTCTGCGGCCGGTAGGTGATCGAGTATCGCTCCTCTGCTTCAGACAGCTCATAGAGGGTCTTGTCTGTGACGGAGTCAGGATGACTGGGCAGGGACGACATGGAGGGGAGGGAGGGCAGAGGGATGTGCGGGGGCATGTCTCCCCCTCCACAGTAACGCTCCTCAGAAGTTTTAGAGAAGGGCTTGATGACGGCAGTCTGATTGTTCTCCTTCTTCTTGATGTGGAAGGACAGCCGCTGCCAGAGGTGGTTGCCACGTGAACCGCTGCGCTCCGTCTGCGCCCAAGACACCGATTTACCATTGGAGCTGGAGGACAGGAAGGCAATGGAAAGAAAGGGGGCGTTGTTTTTAGTACTCTGAGGTTAATTCGAAGTTTATTATGTCATTTGTTTTTGTCAAAAGCAAACAACAATTCTGATATAAAAATATAAATGAGAAGATACAAACACTTTTATTATTTTTTATATTTTTAGATTAGATACAGTAAAAAGTAAAAATTTCTGAGCTGTACATGTTTAACATTGTGTATAGGTCCAGAAAAAAGAGAATAATATTATTACATTTTAAACATTTCTTTCACTTCTTCCAACAGCAGACTCTCTCTCCGCAACATCAACATATTGAACCTCACTCAGCCATTTCATTAAATTAAATACAGTAGTTATGTAATTTATTATTTTTGTATAATTTTATATCTATTTCGAATGTACATGTGAGATTTCTTTGTAGACTAAATCATTTACTGTTATAGCTAGTTATAGCAGCTTGTAAAATTATATTTTTGTTTCTCCAGTAAATGTTAAATTTATTGTGTTTTTTTTCTACATGATAAAATACTATAATGTCAAACAACAACAACAACAACAACAATTAAATGTATTTTGTGGAGCAAATCTAAAAGGCATCAATTAGCATTATTAAATCCAAACATATTTAACTATAGCCTTGACTTAACCACAGAAAATCAGTTAGACTAAATATGCGGAGCAATTTCATTACAATAAATCTTCTGTTCTATTTCTTCCGACAGTGTGTTTCTTCATTTTTCTCTGTCAGCTTCTCTCTTCCTCTATCCTATCTTTTTTCCTCTTTTCTCTGCTTCACATCAGTCACAGCACTGTCCCCTGCTTCTATCCCTCCCTATTTTTTTCTCTCCTCCCTTTGTCAGGTTAATTAGTGTGATTAATCTATAGTGGGACTTCTGATTAAACCTCACACCACCGTGGCTAGGGGTGAAAAGAACTCAAATCACCCTGGAGACTCTGTGATAGTCACGTCCACACATATGCACGTCCACACACACACACGCATGTACATATGCTGCACATGTCAACCTGCTTCCACACATACAGAGTGCTGTGATCTACTCATATAGGACGGGACTACAGAAGGCTTTGGAGGCAGGTGGGACCAGATCAGGCCTGCTGAAACCTGATTGAGCTTATCTTACAGTTACCATATCCAGCTCAGGTGTGTGGTGAAGGTCAACCACACACTCTCCAGTTCAAACGTTTGGTTCAAACATCAGTCAAATATCTCCTTTAAATATTTCTTCTTTTTCTCTTCTGTTCTGCTGGTTTCATGTCTGTCAAGGCAACAGCTTCCAGCCCTGCACTGAGGAGATAGACAGCCGTGCCAATTACCACCACCCACAGAGGAAGACAGGACCAAAAGAGAAGGAGAGGAGAAGAGGGGAATGAAAGGACGAAGATGGAAACACTCCTGACATTTCTCATAAGAGCGTGATTGAAATCTTGCCTGCCAAGCGGGGTGAGCTGAAGTAACCTGCTGACAAACGAAAGTGTGTTCTTGTCTTTTTTCTCCCCTTTTCATTCTAGCAAGTGGCTGTGCGTCACTCCCTTTGTGTCCTTTGATCGGTTCCTTGTCACCGTAGATGACTTGTGGATGGCTTTAAGCTGGGTGTGAAACTTATTATGTCTCTTCTTTTCACACTTCCATTAGCCTATTCTTCGCCTTGCTTTTCATGTCTCTGCCCATTCCTTCCGTCCTCTCTCCTCTCAATGTATTCAGATTCCTCTTTCCAAATTTCTCTTTACCCTGCCTTCCTCAATTCACTGCTCTCACTCTCTCCTTCTTTGCCATGTCTCCATTAGGCAATTGTCTGCAGTTCATGATAGGGTCAGAAGAACAGTCAAGTGGACTCAAGGGAGTTCAATCTTGCTGAGAGCTCGAACACACACGCATGCACGCGCGCACGCACACACACACACACACACACACCAACACACAGAAACACACACACCATAAATAGTCTCAGAGTGGGGCCATTACAGAAATGGTGCCTTTGACTGTAAGTGAGGAGTAACCTGGCATTAACCTGGCCAATAAGCCCTTTAGTGTATATATGCACACACACACACACACACACACACACACACACACACATACCTGAGTGTCTCTCCAGTAGACCCTCTGCGTTTCCACAGGTTGACCAGACTTGAAGAACGGCTGGCGGCTGACGACGATTTTCCATCGCCCACGTGCATGCGCACCACCGTGCTGGTGGTAAAGGCACTGCGCACGTTACGCTCTGGTTTGGCTAGAATGATGTACACCTGATATGAAAAAAAAAAAAAACATGATATATGTTATTTAAATATAGCAGAGCAGTCCCAAAAAAAAGCTACATTTAATAATGCACAGAAAGAACAAAGACTAAATCACCGCTTCTGTTTTTGGAAATAATTTGATGTTGATGTCTGTCTCCACAAGACAGTCTTTTAATAAATGTTCTTTTTAGAGGAGTGGTGAAGGCTGTCGTGACTCACTTTTTTAATGTAAAACTCTTAGAGATAAAAACACAATGCTCCAAAGAAGCAGCAGCTAATTGCTATTATCGATTGCATTTTCGCTGTTTTTAAAGCACAAACTTTTTCCTTGAAGCTCCACGGGATTATCTAACTATTATAAGTGGGAGAAAACATGGTGCGTGATAATATTTAATATAATGCAGGCATTTGGGGATAATGTAATTTCAGGTTTCCAATTATTTATTCAGAAACTTAACTTGAACACTCACTTTCAATTACATGGTGTTTACTGGGAGTGCTGCCTGTGCTTTACTATTCTAATAACAAGGTTACTGTTAGACTGTCGATATGGTTGCAAGCGACAAATATGTACTGCATGAAAAACATGAGGACATTTGCCAGGAGGATGAGTAATAAAAAATAAATGTATAGAGCGTTTCTAGGACAAAAGACGTAAAATATTCACAACACAGAGGGACCAAAAAGTATTTTTTTATACAGAAGTGTTAACTTTTAATGTGGCTTGAAGTGTTAGTACTGTTGTTATGGTTACCTGCAGTTAAATATATCTTGTGAACTGATTTAGACTGATTACAACCAGTGTGTTTCCCTAATATACACTATTAAAGTACACCTGTGGAGCAAATCAGAAAAAGGTTTAAAGCAGAACCTAATGTTTAAGGAGACTGACACGTGTGGACCAAAGCAGTGAATGAGTGGAAAATAGAAACTGTGGACTTACCTTGGGTACGAACATGCAGCACAGAGCCACAGTGGCACTGAGGCTGACACTGAAGCACATGGTGATGATTTTGTAGTTGGAACCAAAGTAGATGGGTACAAAGGCCAGCCAGATAATACAGGTGGTGTACATGGTAAAGGCAATGTACTTTGCCTCGTTGAAATTAGCAGGGACGTTGCGTGTCTTGGAGAGAGAGAAGGTGCCAGAGAGAAAACAGAAGTGAGCAAATACTACCGTTGTTGAATCCTTCTGTGGACACTGCTGCTAACCTCCCCGTTATGTGCAAGTGAAAGATGGAGTGAGAACCATTCCTCAGTTTGCTGCGGCGTTCATACATTTAATTTATTTACTTGACGTGCAGTGTATATCAGCTTTTGTCTACCTACCTGCTCTTGCACTCTACAGAAAATGGATGATTGCAGGCTACTGATAATCAAACACTCACTTTATAATGTGCTCGGTGTTGAAAGGTTGTAAAACAGTAAACACAAACAGTGCTTCAATCATTGCTTTTCACATTATGTCTGTGTTTTCTAACATATAGCCATATAAAGCAAGAGTACACATGCCTTTTTAGGTAGCAATGAACATTAGTTACAAATACTTCAGTACCTTGAAGGCATAGAAGGTGCAGCTGAGTATGAGCAGGCAGTTGTATCCCAGCGGGGCAACCACGGCCAGGTTAGTGGTGTTGCAAATGAGGTTGACCTGGCGGATGCTGGGATAGTCATGGATCACCTGTAGCGACAGAGGAGGAAATGAGCCATGACAATGCTAAAAAGCTTAAAGAAGGATTTGCTACAGGCATTATTTATTTTCTTCCAGGAAACTGTGAATGATGTTTGTTAAATAAGCAACAACAGTGGCAATTAAGGAGATCTAACAAACTAACACTGCCATTCATTACACTGCCAACATCCGATGGCAAATATTTAAAGTCTGGCAAAGACTGACCACAATGTTTAAGTGCTTTGGATGAAGAAGAAAAAATGCATTAGTCGAAGTTCAAACAGTGTGATACCTTTTAATCAATCTACTCCTGTGTGTCGAAGAGTCTTAAAAACATCAGTGACATAATAGAAAAATCTACCTTTTCAATTCTTTGTTAATTAGTCGCGTTCTTCAGTCTGTCAACGAGCCACTCTTGCAATGACGCACGCCTACACACACAGCTTACCTCAGGTGGCTCCATGAGAAAGAGAGCCACGATGATGCTCAGCTGCAGCAGTATGAGGAGGAAGGCAATGATGAGCTGAGCGCACGCAGACATGAAGCGAGGTTTCTTTGTACAGATCTTCTTCTTGCTGCCTGCCAGGATCCGAGCGATGCGGTTTGTCTGGGGTCAGATCGCAAACAGTCAGGATCTTTTAATGAACTATATACTGAACATAACATATTATGGGCATCTGCTTTCTGTATTTCTATCTTTGTGCAGACATATTAGTGAGAAACACTTTGAAAAAAAATATATATAGTATATTTCACACAGAGGGCATGTGATAAACTCAAGGTCATTTCTTCTGGGAAGGCTATTGCATTTCGCTGCAATCGTTAATCTTACCTCCCTGTTCCCTCAGCCCTCATTCCCAAAGCCCCATGGGACATGGGCAGTATAGACCTTTGCCTTGATGTATTATGGTACCCATATCCCCTCACTCTAATCATTAAGGAATGGAATGGATAACAGTCTGCAGTATCAAGAGACTGTGACCCCTGTTGTTTGTCCCCGCTATGTTCTGATTAGGTCCACAGTTCTGCTTCTACCCACAGATGTATCCATTGGATGGAGATGGATCTCTTGCTATTCCCCACAGGCTACTGATGACCAACACAGGTTAGTATAGATCTAATGACCTCCAACAACTGCTGCTCCCTACATCTCATGTTTATTCCACAAATCCTTAACTCAGTCTTCACCTTGGTGACAAGTGCAGAGTAGCTCATGGCAGGTGACAGGCCTATTCCCAGTCGTTGGAGGTAGCAATGGATGACGTGAGGTTTGGCTATGAGGCTGAAGGTACACAGGTATCCCAGGCAGATCCCTGCCAGAATGATGTAGCACAGCTCCCTACTGGAGGATTTCACGACTGGGGTGTCCCGGAACCTTGAACACGGGAAACAATTAAGTGCAGAAACACAAACATTGAAGTGAAGACATTCACACACATGCATGCTGTGTATACACAAGAACGTAAACCAACGCTCATGAAAACAGTGATTAAAAAAAGAATAGAAATGTGCAAAGTGGATATGATTGTTCAGTTAATATATTTACCAGAGATTAAAGATGAGCGATTCTTTACCTGATAAAGACTGCAGTGACAAAGAATGTGGCCATTTGCCCGAGGCAGGCAAAGACCACAGCAGCAATGGGTTCGGGGTCTCCCCAACGCAGGTACTCCACTGGGATTGAGTCACAGCCTGGGGATAAAAACAAATGTGGAGGTGCATTTCTAAATACAAAAAAATATATCAAAGATTTGTATTGCATGTGTGTAACACCTACACCAAACATCTCAACTGTATGTTTACCGTCATTCTTATGTTCTCTCTCTTTCATTTGTTTTTTTTATACAATTTTACATCAGGCTTTGACTCACATCTGACATGGGCTCAGTGTGCAACTTTTATTTTCCGACCAACAAAACTCAGTGTTGGACCCACAGGTGTTGAATTTAAAACGTCAATGATAAACCAACTGAGCAGCACCTTGCATAAATAGCTTGCCATAGGAATTTTATGGTTTGGTATAAAACACATGATTAGGAAACACGTGTTTATACGTAGAGTTCTTTGTGTAAAAAGGCATATCATCAATGCTTGTGTGTCTATTTGGGTGTGTGAAAATGTAATGATTAGTTATCATCCGTCCTCCATCATCAGACCATCAGTCCAGTATCAATCTGGAATCAATCCATTATCAAAATACAAATATTGTACCCATTGCTCAGCATGCCTTCTTAATTATTCACTGTTGTTCTCTCGGTAAATTTTTTTTTCTTTCATTTTCACTACCTTACCACTTATATCTGTCTGCATGTTATGTGACCATGTAATACAGACTTCTCTGTGGTCAACGCCTTTTTCTTACGCCTCTGTGTCTGTATTTCTCCCACCTTTCTCCCTAATTCTTTTCCTCACTCTTCCTCCTAGGCATCGAGATAGTGCCATTAATTAAAGGGACAGTTCTAATTACGATCCATCTTAGCACTTGCTGAAATTATCCGGCTGGTTGGTCTAGACATACAGTAGCAGCAGAGTCACATGTGGACTCTTTGTAAAACGTTCTGTCCTTATACATCTTTATTTTCTCTATCTTCTCCCTCTCTCTCTTTTTCTCACTTTTACTGTTTTACTGACACACACACACACACACACACACACACACACACACACACACACACACACACACACACACACCTGTTCATACAGTGCTGTAAATCACAAGGGGAGAGGACGAGACAGAACAGTCATTAAAAAATACTTAAGTAATTTAATGACTTTGTCTTTAACACGGTCAATAAAGTTTATCAACTCAGTCGTGGTTAGGTCTACAGGCATAAGCAGCAGTCTAATTGCTGAATAGGAGCCAAGGGGACGGTAACAAACAGAAAATAAGTCAGGCTAACGCGTTCTGCAGAGGATGTAAATCATGATCTAAAACAGTATGTGGCATTGACCATCATGTAATGCAGAAAACAGAAAATAAAACATACATATTTAGGGTCAAACTGAAGCAGCTTCACAACAAATTCACAGACAAGAATCTTAGGATTTACTTGTATGTAAATATAACTGTTCAACATCATGGACATGCTTTTTACTACTTTAGCATAGCCCCTTTTTTGCCTAGCAATGAGTGATGAGGACCACACACATGTGAAAATGTAGCATGGGAGGAAACTATGGACCTGGCTGAGAATATAGCTACAGTTAATCCAGACCAGATACATCTAAATGTTGGGCTGAAAATCCCAGTCCCATCTTTTTCTCATGGGGTTTCTCAAAACTCTTATTTCACAAAGTCTGCAGGAAATCGTGTTGTGTTTGACCCCAAGCCAAACTGGTGCATTAAGGGATGTGGGACTGTTTGAAAGAGTTTTCGACAAAACTTTATATTGATTGAACTCCCCCAAACATTCCTCGACTTAGACTGTGGAACTTTACTGATCAGTGGAGAGGCTCAAATCCCAAAGCTAATCCTCCCTTTTTCTGCTCCTTTCACTCTCCCGGGCTGCTGCTTCTGTCAGAGCCTCTCTCCATCTCCATCTCTCTCTCTTTCAGATTCACCTTTTCCATATATATATAGGTTTCTACATCACTTTTCTTCTCACTCTCTTTTCCTCTATTGCTGTCTCCTAAACTCTCCTATTGCTTTCTATAGTTTGCACACTCGCTGCACCTCTGCACCTGCCAGCTGAGACCCTGTTCTATCTCTTCTATTCCCACGGCCTCTTTATCTCTCCCTCTCATCATCTCTCACACTCTTTCTTTCTTTTCTTTTTTGGCCTGAGGGAGAGAGATCAAAATGTCTGCTGGAGGAACAGGACAAGCAGTTTTGTTTACGCCACATTATTACTGTTCCATACAAACCCCACTGGGGGACATGCAGCACTTATTGTTGATGAAATGAGTCACATACACGTCATACTTGCACACATGAACTACACAAAGTAATACATGGGTAACCTCAAGCAGGCTTACAATTCTTTACCTCCCTCCTTTTTCACTTTTTTCTTTCTCTTTGTCATTTTCTCACTGGTTCGCTCCCTGTTTTAGTTTAAGGATGGTACTGCGTGCGGCAGCGAAGCTCAATCTGAATTTTCAGCAGGCCTACGTTCATGTTTTAATCATTGAGCTTGGTGAGGAGCTAGCAAGCAGCATAATGAGCAGCTGAAAGCATAACAAGGCAATATCCAACCGCTTCGAACGCAATGGAGGGGAAATAAATTTTCATTGCAAGTGAAATGTATTCTCATTGAAAGCTACTCGTGATGCAGAATAATTAAAACATTGGTGACCGTGTTGGCAACAATTAAAGGGATGAGAGAGAAGGTGGAGGGGGTGGGAGGGAGAGGGAAATTGTAGGGAAGGGTGAAACGGAAGGATCATCCCTCGGTTTCTTTCTCTAATGTATCTGGTGCAGGAGTTGCTGTGTAATAATATGCTGTAATGTAATGTCAGGGAAACTCATCTCATTCCCTTAAACATCTTTTATCCTATGACCCTGCACACATACTGTACATGCACACACACACAGTATGGTTTCCTCTGAGTAGCATCACTGCATTGATATCACAGGATTGTATGCAGGAGCATAGTCACTGTATTTTCATATACTCACCGGGGTGTTTCTATTTAAAGGTTTTCTATTTTCAAGTGTTGTTTAAATAGAAATGCTTCTGAGATTGCATTTAAAAGATAAAAAATAAACGCAGAGACCCAAACACAAAGAGACTGACCTGTGAGGTCATCAGTTGGCCAAGAGCCCAGTTCACAGGCTCGACAGGTGTACTCGTCGAACACAAACTCATTTTCTTTGCAGGGAGTGCACGTCCAGCAGCAGCTCACCTCACCTTTACGGATCACCTGAGGAGACAAAAGAATGTGCAATGTCTGAGTGCACCTTTATCTTTACATACACACAGTACATGCACTGTATGTTATGTAGACCGTTTTATTCCAGTAATAATCAGAACGACAATGCATCATGCACCCATCGTGCTTAGAATTTAACTGGCCCATAAGATAAATACAAATTTAAATTCATTAAGTAGAGGTAGACAGACTTATGTACAGTAATAAAAACAGTTATTTATTATGCATAAGAAAATGTGTCGTGTACAGGATGCTGGATTCACAATTTCACCTTTAAATAATTACTGACTACTTTATATATTTGTTATGGCATAAACTTGGAAAGCCTCATGTAACAAGATGTTTTTTATATATTGGATATCTTACCTTAATTTGTCCTTTGTCACAGGGTTCACTGCAGACTGACTTGATAATGGATTCTTTGTTTGGCCAAATTTCATCATCATCTATCTTCAAGCCTCTGTTATCCCAACTGCCAACATTAATGTAGTCGTAGTAGTCCTTCCCCATCTTTTTGAAGTTCATTATTTCATACCTGTGGATAAAAGGTACATACACAGTACACATAGAACACATTAGCATTCAAATAGTCATGCCATATAACCATGCAACCCAAAAGGCCACACAAAATGAAAACTTCCTAACAGCATTGTTGAGTTACACTGCATACCTGCCAGGTGAGTCTCCGTTCTCATCAAATAAGATTCCCTCCCCTGACACGCCTGTGAAGTTGGTTTTCATCAGAAAGTCCAGCAGTGTGGCACCATCTATAGGTCGCATGGCATCGCAGAGGCCCTTAAAATACATAAACAGTCATGTCACATCCAACAGAAATGTCCTGATCCACAGTTTAAGAAACACTCACAACAAAACAAGTCCCTTGGGAAATGGGGGTTAATGGTCATCCATGTTAATAAAAAATCAAAGAACTGAAAGTAATGGCATATTAATGGTCAAAACATTCATTAGTATATCATAATTATAATTACTGTACAGAGGGTCTAATAAAATTTAGAGATTCCTCCACTTTTCATGAAAATTGAAATGTGCAGTAGCTATTATTTTATATCATGACTGTCCCATTCAGGTCAATCAGTGCAACAGCGAGTTAAATCATAAAGTTTAGTGTAAATATGACCCGTGTCTGAAATATTACTGTCCAGTTTACATGTCTGCAGGGATAAAATCTAAAGTAGTTTTCACAAAGTTACAACTTATGATCCAAAATCTGTGAACATTAACAAGAACTTGTTTCTAAAATTGTTTCACTTTTGTATTTTTTGTATCTTAATTCCTAAACTGGCACATAATTAATAAATAATGTTTATATATAATATATATTCATCCACGTACTCATCCTGCACTGTATATGTAGTTTAGTGTGACAATAAGGCAAAAACGGCCAGCATGGCAACAAATATAATATGGTCTCCCTTAGTCTCCTTGGTTTGTCCTTGTATGTCCCTCCATTTATCTATCAGAGCAGTACCTACCTGATAGCCTGGGCAGAGTGCCCGTTGCATGTTATGCAGGCCATATGCCATAGAGTAGATGGCATTAATGACAAACCCCATCTTAGTGTCCTGTGCATACTGCTGCCGAAGCGACTCCCGCTCTGCAGAGGTGGGTAGGTTGAGTCGGGGGAGGGGATGAAAAGAGAGAGGCAGGTATATCAGAGAAACTTAATTTCTCTTCTAGTTTTATGAAACACAGTCTGCTTTTCCCACCCGACATCAAAGACCACTCTCTTTCCTCACATTTTTTTCTCATCAACCACTTTCCACCTCCACATCTCATTTCTTTCTGCCTCTTTCTGTGTCCTGTTCATTTGTATTTCATGTCCCGTTTCATTAGAATACATGAGACCTGACTCCCTTTGATGCAGCTCTCGCACACCATTTTTGCGTATGAATGGAGAGAATGAAACAGAGAGAGAAAGATGGTGGGAGACGGATACAAAGAAATAAAGGGAGGGTGCACTCACAGCCACAAGGGATATCTCCAGATGAACCGGAAATCTGCATGTATCCATATGGTATGTGTGTAGGTGTGTGGGTGTGTGTTCAGCCAGTCTGTTTGTATGTTTTGTGATTGTATGCTCTTTGTATTAATAGTGGCCATTATGAGAAACTGTCAATAAAAATGCAGATTGCTAATGTAGCCGGTTTTGTTGACCCAAAACAATGCAGCCTCTCTGTTTCTCTGTACCCCAGATGGTCACTGTCCAAACAGAAGCACAGTACAGCTGCAAGACCCTGTGTTGTCTTTGTCCATACTGCTACAGGTGTTTGCAATATATATAACAATAATAATTACTCTGCCATGAAAAAAAAAAATTACGTAGAATTGCCGTGTATGTTTGCTTGTGTGTATACTTACTGCTACAGGTGCGGTTGTATTTGCTGTTCTCCTGTGGGTGGCCTTTAAGTCGACAGTGGAAACGATGCTGCCAGAACTCGGGGAACCAAGGGTTCCTGAGGTTGTTCTCAGGGCGAAGTTTAAGGTAGTACTCATCAAACCACTTCACATCAGCCGACTGGAGCTTGATGGTAATGCCACCGGCCGCTTCCCTAACATAGCCATCTGTTACATCATACCGGTCCGCCCATCCATCACTGCAAAGAAACACAAGGAAAAGACGAGCAGAAAAGTTCAGCAAACTCTGAGACCCTGTGTGAGTTCATCTGTGTTAGTGAGAACACCTGCTCCACTGTTTCATAATCAAAACAAAGTTTGCATTGTTTCTTCTCAATATGACGTGGAATCATTTGATTGTTCCCAAACACTTCTGCTGATTATGCTTCACGGGATATTTAGAGAACATAATTGAACATTTTATGCTTTTCAGACGTCAAATATTTTGTGAGGAAATCGAGGTGGAACTATGTGAGCAAAATTCCTTCGAGATTTTTGATCCTACTATCATAAAATAAGGTTGAAATAATGGAATGACTCAATGACAGTCTGGACTGCTCGAATAAGCCCCCCAGTAGCCAACTCTTACACCTTTACATGGTCTCCATTACTGTTTTCTATAACAGAACCTCTAATATCTAAAAGGATCCCTCTCTCAGGTGTGCTGTCTGCTTGTAGCAGGAGTTTAATCAGCCATGTGGGAGGCTGTGGACATTTCATAGGGCCATAGGATTTAATACTGGTAGTTAAAATAATGAACCTGATTAGTTGAGCATGTACAGCACCTGCAAATTATGTGTTGTGCTGAGGGGCAAAGGTTAGTGGGTCAACCTTTAGAGCCCATTAAGAGTGTTAAGCTTTCTTCAATGAGCTGAAATTACAATACACAAGTATGGGTGTTGTTTGTGTGTGTGTGTGTGTGTGTGTGTGTGTGTGTGTGTGTGCAGTGAACAGCTGATGTGCCTGTTATTGGATGAAATTAAATGTTTAGGTTGAGAGGTGAAGCGCAGGGGCACCAATATGTCACCATAATAAATAAACTCTATTTCGTACACACACACACACACACATACACATACACACAGATATTAAGACATTCAGTTGGTGAGCACTCCAGTTCCCCGAGAGGAAGGAACAAAAACAGAGAATGAGAAACAAAAAGCCAGGGAAGAGGAGCGAGAGACGAAGAGGCAGAAATAGAAAATCGAGGGGGAAATACAGTGAAAGGAGGCACAAACCGAATGATTAGCAGAGAATCATAGAACATGTGGGAAGGAGCTATTACATCATTATGGGCAATGTCCAAAATGAATCATACCGCTGACAAATAGGCCTAAACACTGTGCATAGAGACACACACACACACGCACACACACACACCATGCGGGTGCTGAGATGATCTAGGTCAAATGGAGTATTTTGGCTGCAGCTCAGCAGTCATGCTCTGTCAGACACCACCAGCAAGACGAATATAACCGCCCCACAATACACACACACACACACACACAAACTGTGGAGACATATCGCTGTGGTTTGCATTTTTGGGGGGGGAAATTTGGGTTTACTGCACAGATGGCACAGCATGTGTGTGTATGTGTGTGTGTGTGTGTGTGTGTGTGTGTGTGTGTGAGGGAGAGATAAAGAGAGGAGGGGAAAGAGTGGATGTGAATGACAAATCTTCTCTCCTTCTTTCACAACTACTGCCAACATGGCCTCAAGCAAGACAATGATCCTCAGCTCTTCCAGTGGATATTCTCATTTCTTTCTTTTCGTCCTTTCTCTCTCGTTTCTTCTTCTCTCTCTCCTTTTCTCTCTGGTCCTCCAGAGAACAAAACTCATTTTCTCCTACAGCAGTCCTTCCAGCCTCAGTCTGATTGGACACCCGAAGTGTTTGTGTGTGTGTGTGTAAACTGCATCCTCTGTCTGCCACCATTTATGCCTCTCTAAGTATCCCTCTTTCCCCCCCTCCCTCTTTCTGTCGTTCTTCTCGTCACCCTCTGCCTGTGAGCTGTGGTCATAAATCATAGTGGAAGCATTTCTAGATGGCTATCCATTACATACAGGCAGACCATGGCTGTAACCATCCAAATAAATGTGTGTAAGTATGTGTGTGTGACTGTATGGTGTCATATTTGTATGGTGTGTGAGCAGCGCTTCTCTCACTGCACTCAATGCAAGAAATTGATGGACTGGACTGATTAAGTTTTTTTTTCTACTGATTTGTTTTGGTTATAAGGAGGTGAAATATGTTTCAGAAAATCTAGATGATGATGAATGAATCAGGTGAAAAGATATTCAGGAATTCTTCTAATTTTTTTTGTGAATTATCTTTGGACCTTTAACCCTTTACAGGGCACTGCAAATAATTGGACTATTTCAATAACATTAAAGTGTTCAGGTTTTGCCTTGGTCTTTCTGTAAAATTAGTATAGATCAAGTGAATCAATGAAGCTTGAAAAAAGTTTTGAGCACCAGCTGTTCACTGTAACTTTTAAGGATACACGCTGCTGCTCAAACTATTGAACACTGACGTTTTTGTCTCTGGTGTCATGCAGAAGACATTGTTGTTATTGACGTGTTGTTATTGACATTACCAGATGTGTGTGAAAAAGTGGGAGTGAAAGAAATTAGGGCAAGGGGAAAGAAAAAAAAAACATGAAGACAAAATCAAAGAGATTGATGGGTAGAGGCCCTGAAAATAGGTGGAGATGTAAACAATCAATGATCATTAATCAGCCCTCTCTCATCCTTGTCAATAGATTTCTCCTTTTTTTCCTCCCACAAAGTTTCAGTCTCTCCATCCGTCTCTTTCACCTTCTCTCATTAACACCTTCAGCCTTCCCTTGAGCCCCTTTGCTGTTTTTCTATCCTCCTCTTCTCCATTCTCCGACTCGGTCACATTCCACTGGATCTGTCCGTCAATATGTCCCTCTACACAACACATACTTTCTTTGTATGATATCTCTGTCACACACATGCCCATGCCTAATATGTTACGTTTCTCTCATTATCCTTTTGTTTCACCTTTTGTCTCTCTCATCCTTTACTTACATTTGTCACCTATTTGGCAAGCTTCCCAGCTCCACAGAGGCCACACTGACAAGCAACGCCAGCGACATACACACAAAAACGCACTCGCACAACCACGCTTTTGCATTATCATTACCACCTGAAAGCATAAAAAACATTTCTAGAAGGCTCTCCTCAATTCCAATAAGAAACTCTGCTTGTGCTGTGGAGGCTTTGAACTCAATCAGTGACCTTCACAATGTTTGCCTCGCACACACTGCATTATACAGTCTATGATCAACTGTCAGAATAAAAAGAAAGGAAGAAATATGAAAAAATGTGCAGTGTTTTATCAACAAATTTCTAATTGCCACTTTAGGAAATAACATGTCTAGTTAGCTCTCCAGCAAAATCCCAGAAAATAATATTTGCTCTGCTCTCTGTTGCAAAAATAGCTAAAGAGATGTAATATTATTGTGTTAATAATTCCCCAGATAACACACTGACACCCACACAAGTTGGAACAACACAAAAATGACAAATCGAATTTCTTCTGAATTTATTTTATAATTGAAATATTTATGTTTTTGGTTTGATTCTAAGCACCACTGTGCATACATTGGGCAATGTATCATAAATTGGCCCATTTAAACAACATATAATAGAGTGACTCCATCAGGGGTCTGTCTTCACCTGAGTCTGTTTGGTGCCTTAGTGTCTTGCCTTGTAGGCGGTGAGTAGGAGTTGAATGTTCCTGTCTTTCAAACAGCAAACTGCAATTTTGGTGTCAGGGCTGAACACAAGGCTCTAAATAGTTCTTTTTAAAATAACTGTACCACAGAAAACTTTTAAAGTAACTACGCATGCTGTTAATCAGCATTTCAAACTCAAACTAATGGATGAAAAACACGGTGGGCAGTCTTTCAGTACCTAAACATTTTTAATGTCATTTAAATACATCACCTGCTGGCAGAGTATGTGTGATGCCCATGCCTCCCTAATTAGTTGCAGTATATTTAGATGCACCTCTGCACCTCCATGAACACGAATATTAGTATCCTCTTTAGAGACTTGACTCTTTGTTCAATTACAAAGTGTCAGCACATCACGATGGGGAGTACACTGTCCATTTTGAAGCACACTGCAGGTGCATTATGTGCCTCCAACCCCAAAAATACCAAAGGTTAGCCCCCTGCATCCTGTGCATTTGATGGAGCATTGCATTCTTTGCCCTCAATTCAAAAGACGGCCGCCTACAGGCTTGCGTGTGCTATATGGATTTTAACCAAAATACAACAAACGTCATCAAAGATACACAGATGTTTACCGATCATTACTTACAGTATGCAACTGTGTGGGCGAAGGAGCCTTCAGGGTAAATGTATACATTTCTAGCAGTGCAAAGAGTGTGTGCGCGCAGATCTGTGCATGTGTATAAGGGAGGCGATAGTTGTCTATGTGTACGTGTCATCATGTAATAGGCTGATGATCACTCAGTCACTATTCTTGATCAAAATAACTGCTCTTAACAACATCCTGGTTCTTTCTTTTTCTCTCTCTCTCTCTGTCTCGCTCCACATGTCTAGGAGCCCAAGGCCGTTACCATGGTTTCCAGCCTACGCTCAACCTGCTGTCTGTACTTTGTGTCTCATTAGAGCACACTGTATTTTAAGTGTATGCAGACACACACACCCACGCACACACACACTCACATAACCTCTCCCTCTCTCTCTGTGTCTCTCTCTGTCTCACACACACATTTACTTTTCTATTCAATATTCATTGTGTCGACCAATATTGGAAATGCTATTTGCATAATAGTACAGTATGCCAGTGTAATAGGCCAGTGCACTACCTTAAGCAGAACTTTTACAAACCCATTCTACATACTGGGGCCTCGGGCAATTGCCTTTCCATTCTGTTCAGTCAAAGTATAAATAGAAACTGGAACTCATTTGCGACTGATTATTAATTTTCAGTTGGTTTTTTCTTGGTTATGAAATCCATCTCAAGCCAGACGTGTTTGACTCTTTGAATTCCAGCATAGGTCTGCCAGGTGGATTTGGTTACAGGAATAATAAATGCACTAAACAAAAGCATCTTTGATGCTAATTGGAACTTGCTAACATAAATTTGGATGCCTACCCTCCTTCCTTTTTACATTTCTTTAAGAACTGCTGCAACCAGCTATTACCACAACTGAACAAGGGTGTAAATAAAATATTGTGTACAATTTGTTGCAATACAAACAAACTGCAATAGAAAAAGGAGCTGAATATAGTTCACACTATCAATGATTTATGTGAGCAGTGCAAAGTAGAAGCAGTGTGGACTGTTTCTCTGGGATGTATCGAAGAAAACAAAGTTACATTCAGATACTAATAAAAATACAAATTCATGAAATACAATACATTTTGACTACTGTGGATCTGAACTCTCTTTTTCAACAAAAGCGGTGAATAGACCAGTTCAGTTTTTTATGTTGCAGCTCAGACTGATTTCCAGATTTACCAGAAACTCCCTCAATACAAAGAGAGCCCACCTACCACAAATCCAGACCCCTGAGCTCACAAGCTCCCAACTGATATGAGGACAGCAGAAAACTCTACATCTATTTTCCACCGCAGATTGAAAAGTCATTTGTTCAGAGTGCACATTGACCCACAAAAAGAAAAAAAACTTTCTCTCTTGTCGTTTATAAATGTAGCACTTGAAGCAGTTCAGCTTATATAATGAAGTTGATGTATTTAGGTAGTTTTTTGGGTTGCATCCACATTGTTAAATGGGCTTTTTGTAAGTTGCTTAAAATGAAAGCATCAGCTAAATAAATGTAATAAATGTTTTCTCTCTGTGCATTCATAGAGTAATTAATTACATTTTTTTTAACTTCTGTGACTTTGCTTCAGTTCCTTACATCAAAAATGAATCTACTTTTGTTTGCGTCTGTCCCTTTCAGTCACTTTGCTTGCATCTATATCAACACAACAAATCCAACTGGCTCGAAAACCAGTTCATGCATCTGTGCTCTGTCTCCATTAGTTCATTCTTGTTTTGTTTTGTTTGTTAGTTTAGTAAGGATGACAATAGGACAGGAAGATCTAGTGATTCATTCAAGCTCGTCTTCTCAGAATGGTGAAATTAGCAAAGAAAATAAGAAGTTTTCCACTGTGACTGCTGAAGACAAAAGGGTTGAACACAGTAACGGTCAAGTTAAAAGCAGTGTGACTATCAAATCGTGAGCTCTGTATAGTAATTTAAGCCAAATGAAGAGCTGACTGTATCATGACCCCCTACAACTAAAACAAGGTCATCCCTGTTGAGCATTTTATCTGAATTAAACTGAGCTGATAATATTTAATCAGTGAATGAATCCGTGTTCGGGAATACACAGCTTAAAGTAAATGTTCATTTGTGCTATTGTTTCCCTTTGACCTCAAACTGTGCTTGGTCATGATACAGTTGTAAATCCTTTGGCAAATAAATGCTTGCCAATGTTTGATGAGAGAGTAGAGAGAGCGGGCATGCATTTCAGTTTCAAAGTTGTTGTATTAGGTTACAATTTTGGATTTTTCTGGATGTCGGGAAAATAAGGACACAGAATTTTCTAATGGCAAAATATGTGAATCTGATCTGAAGCTGTGTTGCCAATTGGTCACTTTAGAAATTAATGTCTGGGTTCAATAATAACATGGCACCCGACCCCAACCCACCCACTCTCTAGCTGCTATGGCAACCTGGCAGAGATTCTAGATGAGCATCTGCTGCTTACAACCATACCATACACACACACACACACACACACACACACACACACACACACGCACACACACAAACACACACACAAACCAGTCCACCAACTGAACCTGACAGCATTAATTAGCTGGACAGACAACACAAGTAGGGAAAGTGAACACAGACAGACGGTTACAAAGACATAGTGGAAAAACAAAAAAACAAAAAACAAAAAATGTCTATGAACATACAAAACTTAAGCATCTGCAGCCCTACAGCTGTGCCCGTACAAGTTCTGCTGTCAAATTTCAACCCAACGAACATAGATGCTGTCCAAAGGATTGTGTGAATTTGGTTGTATAGTACGTTTAAACTGCTGCTGTTCATAAACCAACACAACCAAGTCACAGTAGTTGTACCACAACACAGCAACCCGTGTCAATTTGTGTCAGCGCACAAAATAATCTGCAGCAGACCATTTCAACCAAATGGGATATTGCATGCAAAACATCGGTGGAGAGAGCCTTTTCCTAATCCCATACAGTCACAATTTGTGAGGAAGAGAGCTCACAAGTTTGGATATATCACTCTGCCTCAGCTCTGCCTCGCTGATGGACGGTGGAAAAGATAAGTTCAGGATACTGAACAGATCTTTTCCACCAAATTTCCACCTTTTCCACCAAATTGCACGTTATAACTCATTATTGCATATTATCATTAAATTATCTTATGAGCACATCAACTAACCTTTCTATTACAGTTTCATTGCATGAAGTTATCAGATTTAATTTAATCCCGATAGTAATAACCTCAATATTTCATTGTATATTTATCACATAGACAAATTACATTAGTGACATAGAGAAGCAAAATAAAAAATCTATCTATCAATTCATGGAGCTTTTTCACATGAACACTGACATTATTATATTTTAATTATTATTATAATTTTAATTTGAATGAAAAGTATGAACTAGTCCTGAGCCCGGTACCTCATCTATTAACAGCCTCGACCAAACAGAGGTCAAAGTTCACCATGACAACAGCAAAACTCATTAAACCAAATGTCAGAACTGTCTCACACACAGACGCAGTGGCGCTAAACTGTGTGTGTGTGTGTGTGTGTGTGTGTGTGTGTGTGTGAGTGAGTGAGTGAGTGGGTAACAGAGAGAGAGAGAGAGAGAGAGAGAGAGAGAGAGAGAGAGACAAAAATGGATGCAATGCATGTGTCCCTGTGCGTACCCAACTGTGTAATTATGTGAGTGATCGGACCACTTTACATGCCCGTCATTCAATAACACGCACACACACGCAGCAAGAATAGCCCACGCCTGCTTACCTTGGCAGCAGGTTCACTTTTACTCATCTATCAATGCCACACTTCATTACCCTCTGTCTCTATTCGTTCTGACACTCTCTCACCTCTTATCTTTCCTCAGACTTTTTTTCTTTCCCCATTTCATCCACTTCGTATCTCTTCCTTTATCGCTTTCTGGCACATTTATCTATCTACCGAATACACACGCAAAATATTTGTATTTATAAATAATGTGGATTGAGTATCTAATACTTCATCTTAACAAATATAAATCACCAGAATTGGTATTTTGCATTTTCCTGCATTTGCAAATCCTCTCTCTCTCAACTGTCTGTAAAGATAAGTCATGCACATAAGAGTACACACTCCCCCACACATACTTTGTTCAGACTAGTTTAGGCACAAAGTGTATTTCAGATTTTGGCAACTTTGCTGATTTCCCCTGGGCTTCAGACAGCAGATGCAGATTTGATATGTGACGGGGACAGAAGCAAAACTGTCAAGGCAAAGGAGAGAGAGAGACATAAAAACACAAAGATACACAGACAAAGATATTCAAGGGAGACTGTTGGAGAGAGACAAGTAGGCAGACAGAGACAAGAGGAAGACACCAGAAAAGTGAAAAAGTAGATAAAAGTGTTTTCAAAGCTAGTAAAACATTTAATCCTGGATTACCGTTGTGCCCCTTTTTATTATACCCGCAAAGCACGCAAAGCAAAAAGTGATGCCAGGCATCCCGGTGGATTCGCTCTCATTCATTCTGGACTGACTCAAACTATAGCTTGGAGAAGGTCACTTGGAGGAGAAAGAAGTGCTGGAAACTAACAAAAAGAGTTTTTTTTTTCTTTTCTCCTAATGGAGAAAAATGACACATTTTCTCATGACAGTTTCATTTTTTAGCATGCTAAATTCAGTAATGCGTATTGACCTTCAGGGCCTGTTCAGCCTCACTCCATCACTGTTTGTCATAGAGAAAATGTCCTTTCTGGAAAATATGTCAAAGGCAATGGGGAAGAATTGTTTTGTGACTGTCACTGTGTTTGTCCACAAGGACATGGATGCCTGGGTGACATCACCCGCAGGTTTCTGACGCGCTGTTTTGAAGCCGAAAATATGCAACGCTGGCTGCTGCCATGTTGGATGTACTGCTTCTTCCCCCTCCACATAGGGAAATAGAGATGGATTTGTTTTCATTGCTAAACAAAGTCACTTTGAATACATAGGAGTGTGGAGACGATAATGATATAAAAAGGGTTCAGAGGCCAGAAAAATTAGCCATGGCTTCAACAAAGACAGAGCAGAAAGAGAAAGATGAATGGATAAATAAACAACACTAACCTTAATAAGTACAAAACATCCCATGCTCTACCTACTTAAGCATAATTGGAAACATTTTATGCTTCTCATGCTCACAGAGCATGGCACTGAACTCTCATTCAAATACAAAATTCTTGTTGACTTTTAAATTGAATGACTTTGACACTGAAAACAGAAATGCCAAGGAAAGCTCACGCAATGATCACACATCAAAATAAAATGAACCATCTGCTTGGGAATATATTATATAATCCTGTGATTACAATAAATGGAATTTTAAATATGTTTTGCATTTTCATTTACTGTATATTACAGTATAACAGGATTGTATTGTAGAGGCCACAGACCTCCTATTGACAACTGACAATTGAAATCATACCTACTGTGAGCTTTAAATGCAGCTTAAACTTCAGTTTAAATTATTTTCTGACTTTTGTGCAGATCTAATGTCCATTATATTAGTTAGAGTTTTTTATTTGACAGCAGAATCACCCTTCTTCATTCAACCAACAGTTGCTGAGAGAATATAAATAAAAGAGAGAAAGCAGGAATGGCACTAATTAGGAGTAAAGAGATAGTAAAAATAACTTAAAATGGAGTGAAGGCTTGGGTGAAGAATGAAACAGAAGGAGGGTAACAAGGGAAGAAAGATGGATGAGTGTAGATAACAGACATTATTCCCCTCCAGCTGGGGTCTTTGTCTGGACGCAGTCAGCTGTGAGAGTACCACAGATATTTTGAAGAAACACAGACAATGGCTCACCAGAAAATCCTATCTTCTCTTGAATGGTGTGTATGACTTTTGACTTTATTATCTGAATATTTTGGGACATTTTAGAAGGTCTTCTACTTGATCAGTGATTTTAAGCTGTGCATTGCCAAGTAAACTCTCAAATAGCTATAGAGAAATATGAAAAGAAAACTACAGTGGAACAACAAATGCAAGTCAACAAAGAAAGGAAGACAGTGAGGAAGATTAAAGAAAAGCGATCAAAACAGCAAGCAACAGATACTGAAACCCATGAGAGAAACACCATAAGGCGTAGAGAAGTTAAAGACAACTAAATCCACAGAGATAAGACAGGACTGAGCGTGATGGAGAGAGAGACAGGATAAATTGACACAGATATGATCTCCAGGGGAGCGATACAATGACTGACTGACTGACGGAGGGAGAGCAAGGAGGATCAAAAAGGAGACAGCAGTGTTTTGTAATGTTGGATAACTGTGTGTTTCTTGGCGAGGCTGAAAAACAAGAAGAGCAATAATGTACAAGATGAAGAAGTGAGTTGGGCGGTGGAGAAACACAAAGAGAGAGAGATGGTGGAATGATGTCAGGGGGAAAAGAGTTAGAGAGAGACAGAGGCGATATATTCTGCCTATTCCTCCAAGTCTGGCCTCATCACTTTTTATTGCTTCACACATAAAAGTGTCATCTCTAATATTCAGCACAGCGGACATTGTAATATCACCTGCTGAGGTAATACGCCACCAATGTAACATTACTCTCGCTCTGGCCGTCTCTCTTATTTCTGCTTTATCTTTATCACCACGGTGGCCTTTTGGTCTCTCGCTCCCTGATCGTCTTTCTGCTTTTCCAACCTTCCCTCTATCATTTTCTCTCTCAGCACTCCATCACTTTCTCCTGTTCAAAGACCACTGTGCCAAAGCCAAGCCATTTAACTAACTTTCAAAGGCAATGTCCCAGTATGGCACCAGACTTTAAGGTGAGTTTGAAGTTCAGCTGTGTCATTATTTGGCACAGCCATTTCCATTTGAAACCCGCCAAATGAATCAACAGTTAAAGGAGGGGGTTTTCAAGTAAGCCATACGTACACTGACAGCATTATAGGCCACTAGACATATACATATTATCTATATAGATAATATTATATATATTATATATATATTATATATTATATATATAATATATATATACACCATACATACATACATACATACATACATACATACATACATACATACATACATACATACATACATACATACATACATAGCTAGAGAAGGCACTCTGGAGCACACATAAACCTCACATCCTCCGGATTTTCCTAGAAAATCCATCCCAAGTCCTTTACATAGAAATCTGTCCACAGGCTGTTATTGGCATCCAAAAATGGAAAGGAACATTATAATCTCCTCATCCAAAAATTGACTAAAATATAAAATCAATACATGAAAATGCCTAAAATCTTACATATGGCACCTTTAAACAACACTGGCAATTGAAACCCTCATAAAATGTGTAATATACTATACATACTGGGCTAACAATTCAAACCATACAGGCGCAGCACACTTACACTTTACACAATGCAAACACACAGCCATTAACGGACAATCTTGTGTAACCTAATGATGGGCCAGTGGCTTAGAAGCAGCAGTCAGAGCTATTCCCTGCTTTACACGATGGCAATAATTATACTGGTTGGGCTGCGCATGCATATACACACACACACGCTTACACACACACAAACACACAGCCAGACTGTCTGTTTGACAGCAGGGATTAGCAAGAAGAGGTGCAGCTAATGCCCAGTAACGAGACATCCAGCTTATCGCCCACAGAATCATGTGTCTGTGTGTGTGTGTGTGTGTGACGGATCTACAGTAAATTAGCCGCAAGTAATTTTGAACTTTAATGACTTTCCTACATCTCATTGGTACCACATGTCTCAACCAGTGCTCTCATCTCTTTCTCTGTTTCTTCAATTCAAATTTAAATGTGCTTCATTTGCATTAATGAGTTTTAGCCACTGTCGCAAACTTGACAGAACGTATGAAACAAGATGACAATACTGATTGACCTAATAATTAATAATCACAGTGATGATTCAAAAGGAAAACTCAGACATACATGCTATGAATACATCTATGTACTCAAGGATTTACAAGGGTATCATTGGACAGATGTTTTCACCCTAATGGCAGGTGATGATGTAATGTGGTGTGGTCTGCATTTTTATCCAGTGTACTGATCTGCTGCACACAGCTTAACCTCCTTTAATTCTGGTATTTTTTCAGGCAAAATATTCCTCTGACCTGTTTATATTCTGAGCAGTAGAAATTTATTTTGGCATTTTGTGTCCTCCAGCTGTTCATTCTGTCTGTTTCTTTAGGTTTCACAGCTGAGGCTGATAGAGATGGGTATAGCTGGTGTCTTTATGGGCAGCTGTGGCTCGGAGATAGAGCGGGTCGTCCAGTAATCAGAAGATCGCCGGTTCAATCCCTTCCAGTCTGCATGTCGAAATGTCCTTGGGCAATAAACTGAACCCCAAATTGCTCCTGACGGCTGTGCCAACGGTGTGTGAATGTGTATGAATGGTTAGCTCCTCAAACTGATGACGAGCACTTGGCACCTTGCATGGCAGCCACTGCCATCAGTGTGTGAATGGGTGAATGAGATACGTACTGTAAAGCACTTTGAGTGGTCCGAAGATTAGAAAGACGCTATATAAGTACAGTCCATTTACCATTTATTAGACTCCAGTGAGCCAAGATGATACAGATGATTCATTGATATACAGTGAATGTTGAATGTGTGGCACAGACCATATTCTTATCTCACCTCACCTCAGCTCTTGTTAAAGTAGTTTATTATCAGTTCAACATCAGATTAGATTGAAGATTTGATGATCTCAACGACTTTCTTCCTGGCATTAGTTTGAAAAAAAATGAACTAAAACTTTATCAAAATGAATTAAATCAGTGGCTCTGTATTCTTTAGTATATTTCACATGAAGTGGGTTTCTCAGAGTTTTCTGAAAGTCATTTATTGTGGCAGTAGGTAGGAGTTTATCTTACCAATAACAAGATCATTTTCAGTGTATCTATTTTCTATAATCTACTAACACAGTTGAATGATTTTGTGTTACATTGTGTACAACAATGTCTCTGAGCAATCACCTATGACAAGCAGACATATACATGTGTTCCCTTGTATGTGAATGTCAGCTCCAACCACTAATCAGTAAAATAGACCTAGATGACCCAAACTACAGGGTGATCTGCGTGAAGACTTTGGAAGCTGTCCTCATTATAGTAAAAGGGACACAGATGGAGGGATGTGCATAGGACTCAAGTAAACATCCTGATCTCTCAAACTTTCTCTCTCTCACTCACATCTCTGTCTTTCTACAATTTTCTTGCTCTCTGTCTCCTGTGTTGCCATGGTAACAAGCTGTGCGGGGGCTGTGATGCGGCACACATCACACCCGTCTCACTGAGCTCACCGGAAGAGAGGGAAAGTGAGGGAGACAGAGACAAATGGGTGACGGGGGGGGGGTTTAGTGTATGTGTTTGCTGGAGTCGGGGGAGGATATCTTTCACTGTCAAATCTCTGTGTCATTTGAAATTCAGTTGAAGAAATGTTTACAAGCTGAAATGAAGTATTCAATATTGAATAGCTGTTACAAAGATAGATGATGAATGATTATTTAACAGCATCAAGATGACATCTGCCACGTTATAGATGTAACCTAACTATCCCAGCTTGAAACAGTTGCAAAGGTAATTAAAAGTGAATGTTCATTGCGTTGTAGTCTGGTGCTTGCTTGAGCTGATGCTAAACCTGGCCGCCACCTGCAGAACGCTGTCTGTCAGAAGCTTGCTGGTGTTACAAATAATTACACATTGAAGCCAATCACATCGTCTGACAGTTTCATAAAGTCGCCCAACACAGACTTAATTGTAGATTACAGAAGAAAAGCTCATGTGTCATTGTTCTACATGTTAAATATTGTCTGATTATGGTAAGTTAGCTTGATTAACCTCATCTTAATCACAGTCTTTATGAAAGAGTGTAAACTGTCAGTACTCGGTAAATTTCTTAATAGAAAGATAAGTAGTTACATTTCTGATAGGAAATCAAACTTCAAATCCAAATGTGGATATGGTCACTGACAGCTCATCCATCTGGTTGATTGACAATTTTTCCTGAAGGATCTGATTTTTCAGGCCAGAAACCTGTTTCACCTTCCCCTCTTCATTCTTATTTTTGAGGTTTGGTGTCATTGGTAAATCAAAGTTATGTCACTGTAGATTGTCAGGCTAGAGAAGAAGTAACAGGAACAATTGTATGTTATCATTGCTTGCTTATTTTTAAAACAAATATGGCCCAAAAGGTTAAGTAGCTAGCCAAGGCCAGCCATCATGATGTTCAAAGTATAAAAAAAAGGTAGCCGTTTGAGAATCAAGGATATCTCATCTGAATTATCATATTTGAAACATCATCATCTGTTGTAAAAGGTACAAATATATACAGTTTAGTTTACAGTATAGTTTGCTATATACAGTATATGATGTGTGTTTACATGAAACCTCTTTAGTACACAACATAATACTGCATGTATTATATATTTCAATGTGCTGATAATTTGAGCTTTGTACTGAACATGTTATGTCAGAAGCCAGTGTAAGTCAGACCATTTCCTCAATATATATTAATGTGAGAATCAGCCAAGGCAACCCATTTTCAGTTTAATGACCTATTTCTTGCTGTAACCCATTAACACAACTGAACATCAACTGCCTCATGTACTGAACAATACAAGCATCTGTTGTACTCAACATGCCAGGAAGAGCTGACTTCTTTAAAACACTAGAACAGCTAGTGCAATACTGAGGATTAGTTGCATTCTTTCTCTCGGCCTGTGTCACGTAATCCCATTTGCTCCCATTTTTCTGTGCTGTTCACACAAATGCAGAAAAATAATTTCAAAATATGGTATCTGACAAAACACTCGGCAGCATCAATTTTTCCATATTCACATCTTTTTGTTTCACTGGGGGGGTCTGCCATTTCTCAGAGGCACCACAGTTCATATTTCTCTTAATTACCTCTGCCTGATTCAGAGTTGGAGCTAAATTAAGGGCCAATTTATTTCCTGTCCAGGCGCTTCAGAAGGTAGCGGGGCAATTCATCACAGACAGCCATTCAAATGTAGAATGAAAAGCAGTCTATTCCAATTAAGAAAGAAAGAGACTGAAAAGATGCTGGTAATTATGGAAATAAAGTAGATAGATATAGAAAGTCAAGTGTAGAAATGAGAGAATGAAAAATACTGAGAGTGAACGTCAGAGGTTAGTTTGAGTTCTGATGAGATCTTTGTTGTCATTAATTTACATGAACTCGATTACAGTGTAAGAAAAAAGTACGGTTAAAGGAATGTTCAGAACATTTGCATATCTCCAAAATCTCAAAATGAAACAGAGTAACAAAGGGGAAACCCTTTGGATTCCTGTGTGTATTACTATAACGACGACTATAAAAAGGATTATTTCTCTTTGCGTCTCCGTGTGCGTGTATATGCGTGTGTGTTTGAGTGTGCTGTGCCACTAGGCTGATGTAACAGTTTTAATCCCACAGTGTAAATCTCAGAAAATGAGCAGCAAAATGCCAAACTGAAACCTCAACAACAAACTATCTGCACAAACAACACAGTTTGTTGTACCAACACACAGATTCATGAACACCCAAATTCACACAAGAACATATTAATATATACATATATCTGTGTATCCTTCTTTCTACTTCTGTTTCCGTCTGTCTGTCTGTCTGTCTGTCTGTCTGTCTGTCTGTCTGTCTCTCTATCTCTCTCTCACCCCCTCCTATCCTCTCTAATTCCCAACAGTTTTCCCATTGGAGTGCTGTAAGAGGATAAGACCATTCCCTGGGAGAGCAATAAGAGGATGAATATGTGTTTGTAGGTGTGATTGCGTGTCAACAATTGCCCAAGTGTTTGTGTACATGTATATGCATGCATTTTTTCTATGATGCACATGTTGGTAAGACAATCTGCAAAGCAATACAGGTGTATATAGTTGTGAGTGTCTGTGAGTGAAAGTGCATATGTGTCTATATCATGTTGGCTGAGCATGTGTGTCTGCCCTACATATGGAAAACCGCCCTACTCCCTGTCAAGAGACTCTGAGCACTGGAATAACATTAGAAATTCCTGTGTGTTCTTCTTTTGTTCTTGAATCTCGCAGTGTTTTCCTCCTCTCTAACCACAGCGAGATTACTAGCTTTCATTAATCAGCCTGTTTCTTACAGTGAGAAATGATGAAGGAGGGCTTCAGCAGCAGAACTGCCTAATGATTTGATTTGTGGAAGATCTTTAAAGCATCTCAGCCTCATATGTTAATGCACTCAAAAGGATGAATGAATGGAACCAGAAGGAATTGCTATCATTAGTCCTTTGAAGGTCACATGACTGATAGAAATTTAAATTTGTGGTCCGCATTCCTTAAATATGCCGTTTCAACCAGAACTATTGTTCACTGAACTGTGTAAGCAACACCATTCAGATGTCACTTCCATGTGCCTTTGAAGATATTTAAGCTGTGGCTGTAATGAACCTCCCAAACCATGAGGAAAAACTCTGATTATTATAAACAGGAGGTGTGACCACTCTGCGTTCCTTGATAACATGAATCTGAGATTGATCAAATACATTATTAATTTAGAACGTGTTATATTTTGCAGACGTGTAATCATGACTCTCGCTGTTCGGTAAATGCGTGGGAAGACAGGTGGGGGATTAGATAAGCTCAGCCGAACCTAAAATTGGCAGTTTTCACAATGAAAAATGAAAAGAAAAATGCATTTTTGCTTCAGTGTAGCATCGCTGTTAGGTTATTTGTCATTTTGCAACATTCTTGCTAAATGAAATAATATAGTTGCTAAAAATTACCTACACCCAATTTGCCATGTATCCGTCATACAAGGTCAATGCAAGTTTTGGTGCTGTATGATGTAATGCTATTTTAGGGGGCTAAACATCCCATTAAAAAGATTTCACAGCTAAAATCCTGCTGCAGGCACTGACTTACAGGGAATGGACACAAAACATTATACAACAGCAGCACTATCTCTCCAGGAGTGAAGATAATTCATCACTAGTATATGAGATTGTATACTATATAGCATTTTTTTAATAACAGGCGCTCCTGTTACTGTGTTTTGGATCATTTAATGGTCAAGCTGCAGATTGCAAGTGAATACCCCTCGTCTCACCCTCCTTTCTAATTGTGTTGGACAAACTACAGTTGCCACAAAAATGCAAAAGGGCCTGATTTTTACGTGTTTATTTTGTCCATTCAGGGCTACTAGAAAAGTGGTGGTGCAACATAGCTGACTCTGTGTATGTGTATAAGGTATGGTATGAAGTTTTTGTCATTCTCTTAGCATTCTCATTTGTATTCTATTCATATATTCAGTGAAAACAAGAGTACAATATGGCTGTATGCGCCTAAAATGAAAGAATTATTTACACCTCTGTATTTGAGCAGCTCTGCAGGCTCTCCTGATGACCTAAATATGAAATAGAAGCTGTCTGCTCGAAAGATGCCTGAACTCAAAGCTAGTCTTAATCCAAAACCATTTAGCACAGTCTTTCAGAAGACTTTTAGCAACGAGAAAGCTGTTGTTCTGAATATCTCCGTAAGTCTTTCCGCTCAACTCTAACAAACATTGATGAGCACATCTTCATGTCAAATTAAACACAAAAACCAGAATGTGAAAGAGACAGGAGTCCGAGAAAGACACAGAGGGGTTAAATGCAGATACTGACAGAGAGACAGGAAAAGAGAGGGAAAGACTTGAGAGAGTTGAATAAAGAATTCTTCGAAATTGGGTAGTTTCAGTTCAACAGCCTTTTGATCTGCTGTCTTCGAGGACTTCACCCAAAATGACAGCAAGAAATAAAAGTCAAGGTACAGTAGAGTTGTCGTTTAAACTGTGAAGACAAAAACCTGTCGACAGAGTTCTTTGATATGTGGTTGACACTTTTGAGGAAGGAAAAAAAAAAAAAGATCCAAGGCACTTTGCTTCATGAATTCCTTCCTTTGTCAGATTCGGATAAAAAAAGACCTTGATCTGACGAAAGAATGTCAACATCAATGACAGACTTATAAAACCGGTCAAATATTGAATATAATGAAAGGTGGTGCATGTTTGTGAAATAACTATAGAGTTTCGAATGTTTTGGTGAATAATTACAGATCTTTTCGTTAAGATCAAGATAAAGTTTTAGTCATTATTGAGTCTGCAGGTTTGTGTGCAAATCATGAAAATAACAGACATTCAATTTTTCACATGGAGGTCTGGGTTTCTAACAGACTCAATAAAAAAATCACACAAAAAGTCAAGATCTTGACCAGAGCATGTGAGCGGTGAGAATTTCAGCTCACAGAGCTGTTTGTTCTGTTCACTCCTCTGCTCTCATGCTTAAAACTGCTCCAGGCTGCTCTGCATTTAAGTAATTTGTGCCAAAGATGAGAAAACCTCATTCAAAATGCATAATAACGCAAATAACAAACAATCTGACATTGGCAAAATAGCCTAACTCAACAATATATCTATGGTTTACTCCATGTGTCTAGATTAGCTTGATATTTAACTACTATTTTCTCAAACATGATTTCCATAAGCCTTAGACTAACACAGCTTAACACAAGAGCTGAATCCATGTTGAGAGGTTCAGACATGCAGGACAGAAAAAAAACAAAACAGTTTTTGAACAGCAATCACAGGTATGAAGGTGAAAAATTTACCGAACAAAAAAAAATGTTACGATGACACAAGTACCTGGGCTGCGCTGAAAAAAAGATTTGTGGCAGCTGTAGTTTTTTGTAAGCTAACAAAGTAAACGTATGCTGCACTGACTCACCACAGATTTTGGTTCTCTATAGATCAACTTATCAGTATTTTCTGCAAAATTAGATCAGTGGAATCAGATAATTCACCAAAGATATCACATTTAAAAGAAGGTGGCCCATTAATTGCCCCAAAGAACAGAAATCTTGGAAATTGTAAGTTTGGGGTAGATTAGTGATAAGGTTTCCAGAGATCCAAACATTCATTGAAACGACAGCAGTTAATTCAGTCCCAAAGGTAGATGTCCTTTTTCAGCCTACTGGGAACTACGAACAAGTATTAAGTCATTAGCACAGAGTTCCAAAGTTATGCTGTATTTTTTTCCTTTTGTTGGACAATTTGACAGCTGCACAAACAGAAAAAAATAAGGGAAAAGGGATATAACGTGTAACAAGAGCTGAAGCTGAAGCTGAAGCGTCTCCCTCAGTGCATCTCAAAAGAAAAGCCACAGATATACACATCATTTATTAATCTCAATGACACACAGGGAGATCATTCACTCACTCACGCACACACCTACAGAACATTCACAATGCCTCACATTTATATAAACTATGATAAACATATGAAGGCAAATAAACGCTGATAATGTATAATCATAAGTGTGCAAAAACACATAAAAAACAAATTTCTCTAAATGTCCTCCATCTCCTTGCCTTCATCCACCCATCATTCTTCCCCACATATTCCCCTGTGTTTAATTACCCTCAGTCTTTTATTGTAAAGCTATGAAAAGAAAGAGCAGAATTAATTTTCATCGTTTCACCAATTAAATGACACAAAGCGGCTCTTCTTTTAATCAAGGGTAAATTAACATCATACGAGCAAGCATAACACAGCTCCATGTCATCTTGCAGACTGGAATAAACCCTGTTTGTGCGTGCATGTACAGTATGTGTGAGTGTGTGTACATCACCTTTGTGCGTTAATGTGTGTCCATGTAAATGAGTGTATGTTTGCAAGTGCAGATACATCACCAGTGGTGATAACATAAATTACTCTCCTACTGCGTGAGATTTGCTTTTCATGTCTGACACAGAATCTTTTATTACCATGATATCTGAAAGCTACTCATGCACACACACACTATACCCATCCTCTCTGCTCTGCCCTCAACTGCTAATCTCCCCCCTTTACAATCATCTTCCTCCTTTCCAACTCCTCACCTTCCTGCTTTTTTCCCTCCCCTCCTCGCTCCGTTTCCCTGTTCTGCACTCACCATGTCTTTGATCTCCTCTTACTAACCAGGCAGGTATACAATCCATTAAAAATCAATTTTTACGTGCCGCTTTGAGACATTTTAAGCCGGTAAGATGTTTTGCATCATGATACCATTTAACCTCCCTCTTTCAAATTTCTCCCAATTAAAAACCACAAGGAAGTATGGTCTTAACAGACAGCTGTAGTGTGAACTGGGACACTTCTGGGGGTCTGACCTCTGTTAGATGATCAGTTCAGGGTCTCTGTTCTCATACATCACACTCTAACACTGTGATAAAACACATCAGAGAGCGACATGGTGACAGAAAGTGAGAGATGATGAGATAAAGTCAAAAATGAGAGGGGGGGGCAGATATAAAATAAAAAGACTGGTAAGGCAGAAAAGAGGACAAGCCGGAGAAATATGATAAAACATAGTTTAGGGACATGAGAGAGGAGTTGGGTCATGGGATATCAGCTGATCAGGCTCTGAAATGTCCCTTAGCATTATCAATAAGCCTTTCTTCTAATGTTAATGGCGCTAATGGCTCTCTCAATATGACAGAAAAACACGGCATACAGTACACATTTCCTGACAGACATAGACACACATATATAGATGCACCCACGCATTCACATAGCCATTCACATAAACACATGCGCATGCGCCACATTTCACCCCAGCTGCTATACTGAATTCATCCAAATATGGTAGGGGATATTTCCATGGCAACAGCAGGCAGAAGGGGTGCAGGCTTGTACTGGATGATCTCCAGAGAGAGCCTGCTTTTTGACTTTTGATTCAAACTATTCTCTTTCAATTCATTCATCGGTATACCAATTTCTTCAGGTTACATTTTGGCTGCCATGAAAATGCAACCACACTGCTTGAACTGTAAGGTTGCATACGTTGGTTATAGCCTATTACAATTTGTATTTGTACCTTCTAGCTAATGTTTAACAACTTGGCTCTGTTCGTCAGGGACATGCACAGCACAGAGAATGTTTCTCTAAAATCTGTTGCAAAACAGCAAGTGAGAAAACACAGGCATTTATAAATAGCACTGATAGAGTGGTCATGCAGTAACAGGTGAAAGGCTAACAGTGTTTGAGAGGGAAACAGTAACAGTAACAACTTTCATAAAATACAGAGATGTTGTTGCCATGAAGTCAACCATATTGTGTATATGTGTATACAATACCATCTTAAGCCCCTGCTGCCTGACCCAGTGAGCCGTACATATACCTATACATTCACGCGGATACTATAGAGATAGATATGTGCATTTCTATACAGTATAGAAATACACATGCACACAGACACACACACTCTGCTATCTTTCTGTAATGTTATTTAGATGATTTAGGATCTGTGAAGCTATTTTTCTGGACTAACCGGTCAGACAACATTTTTCCGTACTTGCTACAGGGCTGTGTTTGTGTACGGGAGGAGGGAATGTAACATTTTTTACAACTGAAACATGTTTATTTGTGTCTGTCACTGATAAGACCTCATCTGAATTTAAGAAAGGATATTTAAAGACACATAAAAGAGATTATTAAGTTGATTTACTAATGATATGAGAGCATGTGAATGTGTGCTGCTAAGTGTGTGCGTACGTGTAGATGTTTAAGTGTGGGGGAGTGTTGTGTGTCCCATGTGGCTCTAGATATTTATCTCAGCCCAGCTATTCATTAATGGGTCTGTAGCCTGCTGGCACCATGAGGAATTATAGGACAGAAGCAATCAATACATTCAGGCTCCAGATCCAGCGTGTCTGTGTGTGTGCGGGTGACATAGTTTTCTTGTGATGTGGTAGTTAGCCCCAGGTCCTGATGTGGGTTTTTAGGATTATTTCTAGAAGAAGAACATAAAAAATCTTAAACCAGAAACACACTGAGTGACTGCTACAAATGTAAAGAGCCGGCACTACTCTAAAGTCTTGACTGCACAAAATACTCTTTATATACAGTATTTCATATATTGTTGGTAATGTTATCAACTGTCGATATATAGCTCTCATAAATGACAAAATTGCACAATACCTTACCTTAAAACATATATACTGATCCAAACATGTTTAATGAACTGATGAAATCATGAGTTCATTTAAAGTGCATTGTCACTGCAATGTTATATTGAAATTTCAATATAGCAAACAACCTTGAAGTAGCACAGACTTACATTCAAAAGCAAGAGTTAAAGGCTGAGTGGTTGCTACTAATATATAATAATGTTACTCATCATTAAACTTATGAGGAGAAGGGTAGTAAAACCACGTCAGGCAGGATCCAATCAGACTAATAGGAGAAGTGGATTATTTTTTATCAATCATTCATTTAAAAAGGCGTACATGTATTTCTCTAAATGAGCACACTATGAAAGGTTGGAGGAAGGGCCAAGATCAAAGAAATGTACTAACAAACTGAGGATTCATCCGCTAGTGAATTGACAGACAAAGATAGAAGTAATAATACAGACAGACAGGATTCATAAAGAATCAAACATGTTAAATTATTGTACAGCATCCAGCTCATGGCCCATCTCAAACAGTAAAGTGGTCTTTTGCTATTCTACTCTATTAATGACTAATAATAGTTATCTGCACTAGGTTACTGAATAATCGTCCATGTTCTCTTGTGGTAATCTAATTATTCTGGTGTTAAACGAGTGTCTGCCTAACTGGGCTAATCAGAAGTTCCTTCCACAGACCTCCTGTGAGCAGGGCAGCCACCCGTGACCATCTCCAATTTACAACTACAGTCCATTTGTGATGCTGACGCTAACGAAGGACGATATTCAATTAACCGACCTAATCAAAACAGACATTGCTGAAGACAGAGGACAGATGAGATGTACTGTAAAAAGAAGCTTTAAGAAGCCAGAGAGAACCTTAGAAAAATATTTTTGTCACACAAGTGGAAAGCCAAATGACGCAAAAGCGTAAATGCTTTTTCACTAAACATCGACCATACAGTATGGAACAAGGAAGACTGTTCTACTGGTATCAATCTGGTGTTGCATAATTAAAGGAAACTGTTGGACTAAGTGAATTTAATTTGGCAATCAGTTATGTCAAGAGAGCTTCTCAGATTTAACATCAAATAACACTTTAGTATTGTAGGTTATTGTAAATGGCTTTGCCAAATTTCAGAGCCAATGTAGCGTACCATACGTGGTCTTTTCATCTTCCTCTATGTCTATTTTATTTACTATTTCTATTTATTTATCAAAGAACGTTTCCTTTTCTTCCTTTTTGGAAATGTCCGATTCTGATTTGCACTCATTGCTGTTGCTAATTTTACAGTTGTCCTGGGGAGGAGTTAGATCAGCCATGTGCTACACCAGCTGCTTCTTCTTTAACTGACAGCAATGAGCTTCCTCAGAAGAGTGCAATGTGAGGGAGCTTCCCACTATACCCCTGATCCCATTCTCCTCTGCGGAGTATTCTATGAATAACCAATAGAAGAAACATGGCAAACCAACGACAAGGATAAAAACCTGCCGACGCTACAAATTGGGTTTATTGGAATGCATAGAAACAAACTGAAGATTTCTACAGCAGTAAATGAGAATTTTGCGCCCCTCTAACTCTGCCTCAGAATTTTCTCACCCCTGACTTCCATCTACTTCCACATATTCACATTCATGAGCTTCCATATATTTCTACTGCTAACCATCGAGCTGCTCCACTGGACCAGTTGGAGGTTAAGTGTATTGCTCAAAGGCACATTCACTGTAATTGTTAGAGGAGGGGAGAGCACTGGTGTGGGCTTTTCCTCGGTTTTGTAGCTTCGGGCCAGCACTCGATGGCTTTCTGTGTAACATTATTTCGTCTGACACTATCTATCAAACCCTCTGTATTATAAATAGTCCCAACTTAAAAACAACTTAACCCATGACAGCATATCAAAGTTATGACTTTAACTGATCCATCCCTTTAATTCTATGAGGACTCTCAGCTTTGTGATCTTTCTCTCTCTCCTTTCACTTTCATCTCTAAAGGCAAACCTAATTTATAGGATATACAGCATATTTAATATGGGTTAAGACTTTACCTCACTCTCAGCAGGATGACGATGATGATGATGATGATGATGATGATGATGGGAGATTAAGATGATGTGTAAGATGAGCGTGATGATAATGAGCATCACGGTGGCGATGACAACAAAACTGCTATGATTTAGCTACACAGCGCAGATCTCTGGGGGAAGAGAAGAATATAATTGAATAGAATTATATTTGTGGCATTTGTATCACATGCTTATCTATTCAATCCCAATTATTCAAAGTCTATTTTGTTCATGGTGTATTGGCTGGCATAGGTGCTAAAATCATTATTCATCTTATGTTTATTATACAGTTGGCATAGCAACCAAAACTCGAGAGGCTTGGAAGTAATTTTTCATGTGCGCACACACACACACACACACACACACACACACACACACACACACACACACACAGGCATGCACATGCACGGTGTAGATAAACACGGTCCATTTGAAAGGTTATTTTTGCAAGTGAATTGTAGGAGGAATTCATCTAAGTGAGAACAAAGCTTAATTGAAAACCACCTCAAAAATTCTAAAAAAAAAAAACAGCATGTGGGTCCATGTGTGTTTTTGTGAATGTATAAAGGGCAACAATGTCTATTTGGGTATTTAACACCATTCATTGGACTGCAACGATTACTCCATTTTACAGAGGCACTGCAAAAATCTACAGCTTGTCCACTAAGAAGACAGAGTTCAGAATTACGTCAAATTCATGTTTCTGAAAAGTAGTTTTTAAAACAAATCAGTGAATAAAAAAACTTAACTTGCTGCTCAGTGGTAACGTCAAGCACTGGCTGCTACTGTATATACACTGTACCAGTTCCTGCACCCTTCAGACCACCTCCAGTGAATTAATGACTACCTCCACTAACATCAAAAGAAATTAATCCACATTTAAGGAATAAACAGTCTGGAGACTAAATTGATCGCAAAAGAAGAAACGTCTGTATCTGTCTAACTCAGCTCAGCTAATTACAGTGTTTGGTCTATTAGGCATATCACTCATTTTCTTAATGGTAATTAATAAAACAAAATAACATGTCAAAAAAAAATCTGGAAATACTTGTCAGTTGGGAAATGGCTTAATTAGGCAATGTGGATGTGTGCAATAGCTAGATGCACACAATAATATGCAAATAATTTAGTTGAAAATAGTTTGGCGTACATTGTAGATATTTCACAGCTGAGGTCTTATTTTAACATTTACAGCCCTGTGTTTATAATCATCATTAGCTCTCATAAGAGGGTTATGTTAGCACAGAGCCACAGCTTTGCCTCTCCATCTGCCCTCCAAAACATCCAGTGGCTGAAATCCCTAATGGATCACACAGTTCGAACATAGCTGCCTGACTGTAAAATGTGAAACACACAAGTTACAACACAGATTTTTTTTTTTCTGGCTGATATTTCACTCTTTCCTCTCATGTAATCATTTTCAATTTCAAGCAAGCGAAACTCACTAGCACAGAGTAAACTGAGAAAATCAAATTAATTCTCTACATCATTAAATTGTAGAACAAACAGACATAGAATATTTTTTGGTGGAAACTTTGTATATCCCATATGTACAGCGACATACCGCTACTCAATATAATACAGCAGACCTGAACTTAATCGTAACTTCACTGACCTGCCGATGAGCAGGAACTCTCCTACCAGTCCCTGGCGCCTCATGGCCATCAGGATGTTGCGGACAGTCATGCCCTCACAGAAACATGCCACCACCCGGGCCTTAGGCAGATGGGCCCTCAGTCTCTCCAGCAGCCGGTCAAAGCTCTGCTCTCCAGCATTGCTCCAGATTTTGCCTGGGGAAAACATGCGAGACAGATGCAAACATGGTCTGTGACATTTGTGATGTTTGGATCTCTCTTGCTTCAAATGTTGTTCCTTTTGTTTTTTGTGTGTCACAATTTTTCTATTTCATCGTTTCAATGTGCTCAGGTGTCAACCACCTGACACCTACAGTGCAAAACATTTTCACATGGTATTGTATCAATAGGCTGACCTTTATTGTAAAACATATTTCTTTTGTAGTCTGAGACGGCTGTTAAATTCATTTCAACTGCTGATACCTTGGTGTCTTTGTTTGACTGAGCTATTTGGACATTAGTGCAGCTTATTGCTGTTTGTTTGAAAAAGCTGACAAACCTAAATCCTCTCTGATGTGCATCATTCAGTAATGCTCTAAAACTAACAATTTTTTGTTCTAGGGTGTTGAAGGCATGACATAGTTAGCACCTCTTCTGTGTCTAATATTAATTTCATAGTGACCCTTTCTCCTTGAAGTCAAGCTGCAGAAGTTAAGTGACAATAGGCAAATAATACTGGCCCATTTCTGGGTGAGAAAATACGCAAGAGTAGTCATAACACAGGCCGTTTATCCTGGACAGACCACTTTAAAAAACAATTTGGGGTATAAATTAGGAGCGTACCCACTTTTTGAGGCACCGCTGAACAAACCTGTACGCAAACTATATACCCACTAAAATTCAATGTAGTTTCCTAACTTAACGTCTGTTATGTTTGGGATTAATATTGCTTAGTTTACTGTGGTTGTCTTGACTGGACTATCTTACCAGAGTGGGCGATGCAGATGCCCTCCTTGGCTGCCATGTCCTTGAACGCTTCCATCCCACTTTCACCATAGTTGCCTGTACCGCAGAAAGGGCAAGGATGAGGAGTATAATCAATTCAGTTTTGTTTGGAAGTGACTCAAAGTGAAAAGCAGAGGAGCACAGATGGATGTGTGGAAGGATAGATTCTTAGATATGCTTGCATATACAAAAGAATATGTGCATAATGACAACGATTATTGATTCAATTCACCACTGCAAACTGAAAGAGGGAATGTACTATCATAAATGATCTTATTCTACCTCAGAGACAATGCTTTTTGGTGGCAAAGATGACAGTGAAAGACCCTGCTGATTATCAAAAAACATACCAGTAACTGGCCTGCTACTGCACTATTCATAAAAGCTCAAATTTATGTGTGTCTCCCCACTGTGGCACCCGTTTCTTTGCCAGAGAAAGTGGGTGACCTGAAATTTATGCTAATGAAGGGTTGTACACACTGGCAAAGAATATGATAGGATTCCCCTCTTTAATTTCGCCTTCTTTCCCTTTTATCGCTTTCCCTTCTCTGTGTTGATTGAAGAAAAAGATCAAAAATCTCTTTATCTTGTCTATTTTTACCAGTGTTTCTCTCTTTTCTCGCTCAATGAGGTCGTTATATCTTCTAATGAGAAAAGGAGGGATCCATTTTACTGAGTATGTTATCAACCATACAATGCAACCTAATTAGGTATCATTGATCTGTGGTCTACTTAAACTGATGAGGAAAAAGAAGAGGGCAAAGGAGAAAAGGTGATGGAAAGAGTGATAAAAATGAAAATGATAGAGATAAGAGAAAAGAGGAGAGCGATGGGAAATCATGGTGGGAAAGGAGAGTGCACTTGGAAAAAAACAGGAAAGAGAGGAAGAGGTCCCCACAATCCCTCATGTGTGTGTTTGTGTGTAGTCAGGTCAATGATGAGTGTGGTGGAGCAAAGTGTAAAGTCCTGTAATTAGTGTCTCAGTGAGAGGAGTGGGAGACAGATGGTACAGACCGTCCTTCCCTTCATGCGCATTGACACACACACACACAAACACACGCAGACACTCAAGCACGCGCACACACATTCATACTGTTACCATCATCAAAATCGATAAAGCTTGTAACCTACTTCACTCTGGTCTCAACAGGATTTATGTGTGAGACATCTCTCTCTCTCTCTCTCTCTCTGTAAGCCTGTCATGTGTCTCTTTATCATTCCTTTTCTGTCTCTCAATATCCCAAACACACATGCACGCTCCCCATGCTACTTTACATTACTAGCACACTCTCACACAAATACACTCAGGCTCCAATCGCTCCCAAACACACATACCAGTTTTAGATACACTGTAGGTTACAAAACAAGTCTGCACCCCAAATTAAATAAATCTTAGAGGATAAATTGTAGCAAACGTTGAAACTCTCAAGGCAGATTCACACACACACGCACGCACGCACGCACGCACGCACGCACGCACGCACGCACGCACGCACGCACACACACACACACACACACACACACACACACACATTAAGAGACTTATTTGTCCATAATTTTAAGGATATTAGCCTATCACCATGTTTTCACCAGTACTGCTATGATGACAGAACAGAAGGAAAATACATAAATTCTAAACAGTGGAAACTTTAAATAATAACTAGGTGTTAATGCTAAGTTTAGCTCTGCACTTGATACTTGCACCCCCCCGCTTGCTTTAAATTACTTTGCCAACCTACACTCTATCGCACAATCATGCTTTTCATCTACTCACTTTACCCGCCGCCTGTGCTGTCTCCTTGTTCCACAGCTCTCTTTTCTTTAATTCTCCCCCACGACAGTACACACATACAGAGCAAACTCCACATAGGTTCACCTACAAACCACTAGGAGCCATTATGTCCATTATCTCTCCTCCTCCTCCTCCTAGCTACATGGTCACCATCACTTTTTGTAGCTAAACACACCACATACATACACATTTGCCTCAAACGTCCCTCTCACATGTGGGGGACTTCTTTTGTTTCATCACCTCCTGCTGAAAAAAACAACTGGAGCCTCCAGCACAGAGATCACACATTCACAGCTTCCTTTTGTTTTCTTTACCCTTATGTGCTTTTGTCCCTTTTACCTTTCGCTGATCTCCTCTATAAAGCAGCATCTCTTTAATCCATATATTTAAATCCATAGTTTTAATGGCAAACATAAAAGAACAAAAACAGCTGTGACAGTACACATTTGCCAAGAACTTGTAAAGGACAAAAATCCCTTTTCACTGTACACTCGTCACGTTGATGCCCCTTCAAACACTCTTCTTCAAACTATCCTCCTCATTGTTATTCATGTAATATAGTGCAATACTTTACAACACGCAATCAAATGCAAACCTAAAGGGTCTTCTGTTCCTCCATGGAGCTCCCTCTCCTCCTCCCCCTCTAGCTACTTACTTCGTCTACCCTCGCTTCCCCATGCAAAACAGGCAGACACAGGTGCTTCTATTTCTTTTCTCCCCTCCTTTCCATCCTGTCCCTCTCCCTCTCACCCTTCCTCTACCCTTCTCAATTACTATCCTCATCCTCTTGTCACTCTTATCAGGTCTATTACATGCAATTACATGTACCCTCCCTTTCCCCCTGTCTCCCTTCCTTTGTCTGTTTCCTCTTTTCAACCCTCGTTCCCTCTGGTCACAGCTTTGCCCAGAGAAAAACAAGAGTAAAAATGTAAGCATCATTAAGTAAAGTCATCCTCCTTCCCCCTCGTCCTGTTCCCTATGATCCCTCTGGTTTTCTTCTCTCCCAGTTCTCCTCACCGATGCCAACACTACCCTGTGTCACATCTGGAGTGCTCCAACAATGTGCAGCTAAATGTCAAACACAGTAATACCCTGGGGCAGACTGACACTCATACTGTGTCAAACACAGGGTTACACATGATTACATGGTTAATTGAACACACACATAAACGCAAATACATAACAGCATTAGGACACTGACGTGTGCAGACTCATAAACTCTGTATGATGTATTTGTGTCTGTATCAGTATCAGCCCAAATTAAAAGGGAATTATTAAGTAAGAGTAAAGTTAGTGACAGATAAATCATGCATTTTAATGTTGCCACATAAAGATTAGATTTCTTTATATAGTTCAATTTATAGTTCAGTATCATGTATATTATGGATGGTAGCGTTTATTCTGCAGTTCTCTAGTATAATTAGACATAAACAGTGTCACTTGAGTTTCTGTAAGCTTCATGAGGTTGTCACCAATCTGATTTAGTTTATCCTAACACACTTTATGTAAATCTGTACGAATTTCTTTCTCGGCTTGCAAGTTATATAAGACAGTTACAAGCTCAGTTTGAACCCCTATTTGTAAAGCATTAGAGGGAAACCTTAAGGCGGCACTAGCCATTAGGACATTAGGCTGAATTTCAGATGTGTGTATCTGTTATCCTATTTTTGCCATGGAAAATAGCTCCAGGCTACAGACAGGGTGCATATCAGCGGTTTTATAACCGTAAGCATGGCTTTCTCCACAGGAGTAGGAATCACTTGAGCACCACTAGCACCATGCTTTCATTTGGATCTAGAAATATAACGTGTCTGTGCCTATGACTCCCACTTTTTGGGATTGAAACAAGTAAACAGAAATCCTAAATCACCCATGTCTTCAATGGGCCTTTCCCAAAGTTAAAATTGATTAAATTAGCTCTTGAGTTGCTGTGTAATCATCAGCATGATAACAAAATAGGAGTGAGTATCGAGTTCTACCATAATTACACACACATACAGAGCAACAATCACACAAACATGCACTTGCATCAGTGCACACTTTTTGCATTGATGCATGCATGTGCCCATATAGCTGCACAGGTGCATGTAATTATATACCTTGTATAATAAACAATTCTTCTGCACATATATACTCCAGTAAATGACTTTAACCTGCTTTACCATGGTAGCAGCTCAAAGATTTTCCTCCTTGATGACCATACTAACATCTGTGTCAATAGGAAACCTCTCTTTAATACTCTCTCGTAGGTACCATGGATAGAGTCTGGGCAGCAGGAGGCCTGGCAAACCATTTATCTAACTTAACACAATCCATTGAACAGATTCCCAGAATATAAGTTCTTAAATCTGAGCCAATCAATTTGAGTATATGTAGTCCTGTGACCCAGGCTCATTAAAACATAGAAGAGTTCTTGTTATATACGGACCCACCATAAACTGGCCCATGACCCACTTTCAATGTTCACCCTTAGGCATCACTGCCAGAGCTGACAGTAGAAATGTGAGCAGATTTTATCATTCCCCTCTTACCCATTCATTATGCCTTTCTCTACACTGCCCTCCCCTCCCCAGCTCATCACACCTTCATCTTCCTCAATCCTTGCAAGGCCATAACAGTTAAATAGGCACAGGGGCATGTCATTCTCCAGAGAGAGCGGGAAAGCGAGAGAGAGATGATAGAAAAAGAGAGGGAGATAAAACTGAAAAGATGGAAGGGAGAGAGAATCGGTTGTGTCAGGATCAAAATAGCCAATAACAGAAAGGAAAAAGAACTGAGAGAAAGTAAGAAACACAAAAGGGGAGTGAGAGTCAGAGGAAGAGGCGGAGAGAAGGTTGACATCTTGATTTATTGAGAGACTGATCAATTTCTGTTGGAGTGTGTTTGGGTGACACATGTCAGATTTCATGTCAATAAAACCAATGAAGTGAACTGAGAGAAATGATTGAGGGAGGCAAAGAAAGAGTGAAACAAAGGAATACTAAACTCAGTGTAGTGGAGGGTGTTGATTCTCTTCAGTGAAATACACGCTGACACCCAATTGCAGCCATCTGTGTGAATTATTATTAGTTTGTTTCATGACCAGACTGACAACAGACTGTGATCAAAAAGCCAGATATTGTACAGAATACACGCACACTTTATGTAGAGAGCACACTGCATTTATACATATGAGCAATAATGGAAGTGGACAAGGGTGGATTAAAGAAGAACGCTGAAAACCTCCCATCTCCGTCACAGAGCGTGGTGAAGCAGACAAGCACCTTTAGCTACCAAGGTGCTCTACAAAGATTTTATTAGAGTAACTCCATACTCCCGCTAAACTTGTGTGAACCATTATGGGTTGTAGGAAACTGCCTGGCATGTCCACCCCCAGAAACTGTACGGCTGTGCATCAATTTTGGCAATGCAGTCACAACTGGAAAGAGATACTATCTAGCCCAGAGAGACTTCTTTGTATCCCACGCCCAATTGAGAAGAAATTATTATAAAATCCACATACATGCATGCACAATACGTACTATCTCTCACTGAGGAAGTAAATGCTCAGAGTGTTACCCCCCTCCAATAATATTACTTCATTACTTCAATGTAATTACTATGCTGATATTACATGTATTATTCAGTTTCTTGCGGATCAGTTTCTACTGTCTCCTGCCTCCAGATGCAAAATGTTAATGCAGAGAATTAATGAGTCTCTATAAACCCCAAATCACCCCACATCTTTCTCTGAATCTGCAGCTCCTGTACGCTCTCTTATCTAAGCACTCCACAGCCAGACACACACACACACACACACACACACATACACACCTTGTACTCTGTTTCATTATCTTGCTTCCCCATTCTCTCTTCCTCCCTTTTGCCTCATCCCCCGTTTTTTCTTCTTCGCTTTTTCCTCAATAAAACCTTCATTTCCTCCCTTCCTCCTTCATTTTCCTCCCTGCCCTCCCCTCTCTCTCAACCCGCTCTCCTTGTCATCTCCCTTCATTCCTCCAATGCCTTCCCTATTCTTTGCCTCTCTTCCTTATCTCTCTCTCTCTCTCTCTCTTTTCTATCCCTTTCAAATTCTTCTATGTGCCACCCTCCCGCTCTGGCTCCCGGTGTTTGAGAGTGATTGTATTTGAGAGGGCTGCGACTGACCTTGAAGACCAGTTCCAAGGTCAAACCCAGAGGAAATACAAAGACCGATACTTTCTTGGCAAAGGCACATTTGCACATACAACCACAAGCTCTCTCTCAAACACAAATGCCTATCCGTCTCGCTGCTCAGATTAGCTGTAGCACACTAAAAAGCGCGCACGCACACACACACACACACACACACACACACACACACACACATTACAAATATGCAGGATGAGCTATATGTAACCCATCATACAGAAACAAATGTAGACAGATTTGCAAATATGATTTTAACAGTACCTTTCTATGACGGCCTTAGTTACATGTCGTCATATGATCAAATACAGATTTGGCATAGGACAACATCAAATCATCATTGCATATGACAACAATACCAAACAAATATTAATCTTATAGTTTATTTATAGTTTTTATAGTTAATGTAGAATTGGATCTACTTTTGTTATACACTGCTACTGACCATGACACCGTGACAGAGAGGGGTTTGCCTTTTGCAGGGCACATATTGCAAATGGCAAAATTTTTATTTAACATGACTTCTTCTTTGAACTCACTTTCTGAGGTGGCGATCTGAATCACTTGCAAGAGCTCTGTCTCACTAGCTCACA